>NC_135857.1:22111831-22411831 GCF_031162955.1 Sander vitreus
TAATGGCACAAGGGGTGCGAAGCAATGACAAAACACATCATTATACTTAAATGCACATTTGTTGTTGGCGCTTCAGTGACTCTTAGTCATATAATTGAATGGGTAGATTTAGAGATTCAAACACAGGCATGTTTTCAGGGCAAGATACAATAAAAAAAACTTCTCTTATTCTCTGTTATTGATCCAAAGAGCCTCCAATGGCAGCAGTAACATATCCCTAAAATCTAAAAGTCTCAGCATATCATTATCTTTCTATTTTTTAATAAATCTATTATAATAAATATAAGATTTTATATTATAAAACTAAATGTTTAACAAAGGTGAAATATATCTTTTTTGGTTAATGTCTAAGTAAAGTGAGGTGTTTACTCGAAATGGGCGTTTGCGACTGCAGGATTTCATTGCAGTGTTCTGACACAGCCAACCTCTGTTTTAGCATTCAGGACACAGAGGAAGAGACAGAAAGGGGGAGAAAGAGAGCGACCAAGTATTGGAGAGAGAAGAAGCAGGAGAGGAAGTAGAATGAGCCAAACAGGAACACAGAGGTTTTTGATTCTGAATAAGAGACAGAGTCTCTGATGCCAAAACTTTCACTGAACCAAGGATGCCTTCTTCACTGAGGCTTCAATGGCAGCTCTGTCATTTACTTGTATTCCTAAAATCTATTCACACAGCAGGTGCACTGAGAGAAAGACATTTTTATAGGTGACATTTACAGGTGCTGAAGGCTTTTCTTATTTGACCTGGTTATCATATTTGAAAGCTAATCTGCATTTGTTGTTGTCCAGTCTGCACCATATTGTTTATTCTATACCATCTCAAATGTGATGTTTAAGTCACACTGATCAGCCAGATGATGGCACGATAAAAGTAACTTTATATTTTAACTGCTTACTCATAAGCTATATTATGTAGGATTGATTTTTTTTCTTCCGATTTCCTGCCTCAAGACAAATTCACTGTTCACTCACTGTTTTTCATGATTTTCTCACCACTTACAATTTCATGCAAAATCCATTTTCATTGTTTTTCCCACCAAGTTATTAGAACTATCTTGAAAGTTTAGAAATGACAAACTGCCTACTTGACAGCAATGTTGAACATTCATATTGTTTGGCTGTGACACAGAAACAAAAGGATCACAGACCACATTTGCTTCAGATCCAGAGCGTCTCCAACAGATCAGCCATGCTAAAGGCATTTTTCCTACAAAATGACTCACTCTCCACAACACATTTCCTAATTTTACATTTTAGCTGCTCAGATTACACCTCTACAAGTTACCCAGTGCTTACACCTGTGACCAGGAATTATGGCCCATCCTTACATATCCACACACTTACTGATAGCTAGCGGAGAATGCAATCAATGCAATCACGAGGAAGCAAATAATACACTGAGTCGTAAACATCAGTGGTCACAATACAGCACTGACGGTGTTTAACTGTCTTATAACTAATAGTTTGACAATTTCTGGAAATATGGTAATTCGCTTTCTAGTGTTGAGTTAGATGAGAAGATTGATATTTCATGTTTGTCCATTCAATGTACTAGCCGGTTACCTTAGTCTGGCTCTAAGACTTGAAACGGGGAAACAGCTAGCCTGGCTCTTTTCAAAAGTGACAAGATCTGCCAACCAGCATCTCTAAACTTCACAAATTAAGACGTTGTATCTTGTTTATTTAATCTGTACAAAAACTGAAAAAAAGTTTAAAAAGCAGTCGTTAAAGATGTTTTCACTGTTTTCCTGTCAGATCATTTATCCTGTGGTAGTGAAAGGGCAAGACATTGTGTCTCTGTGTTTCTTTAATCTCACTTACATTGAACACATTTTTAGATGCGCACTATGAATTACAGAAAATACTTTGGTACCCACAGTACCCCCAGAGTCCAGTTTCCCTTTATTAATTGAAGTGCGTTGTACACTTCTCTCAAGCTACCAAAAATACGGCAAATGCGTACTGTAATGTGACATAAACATTAAACTGTAGCACCCTTTCACCAAAAATGTAATTTTTTTTCACAAGCTGCTTCTTTCTCCTGGTGTTAAGTATTATGTTATTTTTCCATTACTGTACTGTGGCATCAGAGAGGGTTGTATACATTGATTTAAAGAGTGTTGCAGTAGTTTGACCATTAGCATGTATCTTATTGATTCCAGAGTCATCATGTTAATTAAATGGATCCGAGAGAGAGCCACAGTGTCTGCATTCACCCAATGGTCTGCTATGTGCAGTAGCTCGCCTACAGTACACTGTCAGGTTTAGGCTTTAGTTCAGTGTGATATACAGTAGTTTCTTCAACAGTGCATAAGAGTCATTAAAATGGCTGTTGATTATAATGGTAAATCTAAATAGTTGGACAGACACATGAACAATAGGTATTTCATGGTTTGGTCTGCAGAATAGTCATATACTCATTTCAGTTTCTTTGCATGCATCCATGCAGCCCTGAAGAGCTCTGCAGTGGCGAGGTCAGTCCTGCGATCTGACCTCAATCAGCTCAGAATAAAGCTGTGATCCGACGTCTGGCCCCGTGCGCCCTGTTTCGCGATGCAACGTACCCCCGACTCTGAGCAGGCAGAAATTAATCTAAGAACACATCGTTCACTCCTTTGACATTACCACCACAGGAGTCAATGCAGTGTTTCCTCTTTAATGTTTTTTTAGTACCCAAGAATTGTATTCCCACCTCTGATAAGAAGATAGACGATAAAAACACTTCATGGTAGTATTGTTCTGTGAGGGCCCACCACTGCAGAATTAATCCTCTGTATCCAGGTTAACAGCACACAATTATCAGGAATAGCAGTTTTAAGCAATATTTGAGCTAAAATAAAAGGTTATGTATCTTTTAAACAGATGCAGTGTGCAGTAATACCATGATAGACAGCAATCTGTTTTTAATTTTAACTTAATGTCTGAAGTGACTCAGGAGAGTTGAAGTGGGCCAGAGAAGTTACCAGACAGACCTAGCACATTCATAAGCCCATTTATCTTCTCTCTGTCTCTGCTGACCCAACTAGAACTGGGTCCCTCCTCACTGTCTGACTCACTGTGTACTGAGAGCCAGTCCCACCTTCCTCTTTAAACAACAACAACTCTGACTCACCAACTCTACTCCAATAGATTTCTCTCTGCACTAAACATTTTCAACCTACTGCATTCAAACTGTACTCACATATGATATTTAGTGTAATATCAGTGTTGCCTAAAATGAACAAAATATGGTCTGTGTTTGAAGTATAATCCATCTAAGAAAGTTCATCTTGTTGAATAATGCAGCTTTTGCACTTATCTTGTGAAATGTCTCAACATCTACTGGATGGATTGGCGCAAGTTTATGATTCCCAGATGATAAATCCTATGACTTTTCCTCTTGTGTTCAAGTTCACATTTGTAGTTTCGAGTGAAATGTCTGAACAACTATTGGAAACTCCAAAAAAATTAGTTCGGACAATGATTTTTCCCTCAGGATGTATTTGAATAACTTTGGTGATCTCCTGACTTTTCACTTGCCATCATCTGATCAAGCTTTTAAATTAATCAAGCTGAATGATGACTGAATACCTGTAACACTAAGGGCATCCCATCACCCTCAGCTGTACTTTGTGTTTTTTAGTGCTAATTGACAAATATTAGCATGCTAACATGCTAAACTAAGATGTTGAACATGACAAACATTATAACTGCTAAAAACCAGAATTTTAACATTGCATTCAGCCTAACAGCCTCATAGCATCTACAGTATTTTAAACCATTTTCAGATTCACTATGCCAGCAGATCATCAGCACCACACACAATTTCAGATGCAAATTAAAGCTGCAAGACCACCAAGTACCAAGTATAGGGGGCAAGGCAAACCATCACCAATGAAAAAGGAACTATCTGCTGAGTTAAATGATACCCCACACAAGAGTATACGAGAAACGGGTCATTAGTTATGAAAGGGATATGGCAAACCATCATCAATAAAAAAGGAACTCTCTGCTGAGTTCAATGATACCTCATACAAGACTGTACCTTAAACGGTTCAAAAGGTATGACGGGGGCGTGGCCTAAGTACTGGGGCGTGGTTAGACTATAGGAGGCGGCTCAATATCACATGTATACAACACATCATAAGTTTCATGTGAATCGGATGATGTTTGTCATATAAGGCTGATTTCCTGTTGCCAGCAGGGGGTGCTATGGCCAAAGTCTTTTCATCTTTAAGGTCTTAAGATGGGAAAAGACCAAATTTGAGGTCGATTGGATGAAATCTCTAGGAGGAGCTCGTTAAAGTACGACACGTGGAAATTTTTCCAAATTTCAATTCAAAATGGCCGACTTTTCTGTTTAGGGTATGACTTCAATGAGCTTTTTTGTAGGTCTTGACATGCTACATATGCGTACCAGTTTTCTACGTGTAGTCTATATCTTTGACGTTCCACTTCCGGGATTGCTCCGGTGCCGCAGGAAATTCTGCCGGATGTATGTCTTTTCGCCGATGTCCGTTTCCTTCCGCTTTCTTTGTGTTGGAATTTTAAACTCCAGTGGATTTATGAGGACTATGGTTAACTGCTCCTCAGATCTCTGCATGGTAAATTGAGACAGCTAGCTAGACTCTCTGTCCAATCTGAGTTTTCTCTCGCACAACTATTTTACAGCGGCTCCGTGCGGAGCTTAGCCCATGACGATTGTGATTGGTTTAAAGAAAAACCTAAACCCTAAAAATATAAACATTTTCACCAGGTCTGATGCATGTGCAAAGTTTCGTAAGTTTTTGAGTATGGGAAGGTCCCCAAAAAGGCGATACATTGCGCAAAATAATAATTCTTTCAGTTTCGATAAGGCCCTAAAAATAGGTTTATTATTAGTAACATGCCACAAATATGAACCACTTGCAACCAGATTTGACTAAAGATGTTAATTTTGCACTGACGATTGGAATAAAAACAATGGCAGTTTATGCACTGTAATTCACTCTCGTCCAATACAGATTATCAGCTAAGATGTGACCACCTTGGCTCTCATTTAAATTACAGCGACTTCAGAGCGTCTGTTGGCAGTGAGGATGCTGTGACACTAGCTCATCTGTACGTCAAGGCTTATTTAGCCTGCTGAGAGTGAGAGCCCGCTGTTCGTATTAGATTCTGTCTCTGGCAAAGTGGGGATGATTAGATAAAGTGTGTGTGGCCGAATGGAGCACTTTTTCACTTTACAGTAGCAGTGCCTGTGAATGAATGGAGGGATGGGCTCCACTTTCTGACAATAACACAGAAATCTCTGTCCAGAGGATGTTTAATGCATCTGGGAACTGAGGCCTCAATTACTGCCTTAATTAATCCATGGCAGTTTATACACTACACTGCAGTACACTACCAGTTTACCATTCTTACTATTCTGCATAGTTTCTTACTTGATATACTGGCATTATGGACAGCAATTACTCGTAAATGCTGAGGCAGTGAGCGAGTTAAAGACAGTTTAAGCAGTGGAATTAAAGGTAGCAGGTCGCCGAGAAGAAATACAATAAAATACAATTCAGTACAATAGCTCTTATTTTGAATCCCCTCCGTACTGTAGCATCCCCTCTGCCTGCACTTCATTCTATCATAACACAATAACTGAGCTCTGACGTCTTAAAAAGGCATTGCAAGAGCATAGAGGTGCTTGAAGAGAAAATTGCAGCAGCTCACAGCGGCTGGAGTGAAATACCATTTTGTCTCACTCAAGATGGATTCCACAGCGAGATTTCAGAGGACCAGTACAGAATCAAAATGGAGAAGCCAGAAGAGAGGAGAGAAAAAAGGAAAAAAGAGGCAGTATGTGTGGAGTGGACAGCTTTGGACGAGATGTCTCAATTTTGTTTTTGTTGCTGCTTGATAATCCATATTTTTCAGGGTTTTCACCTTTTACCAATATAGTGTTATTTATTAGTAAGCTATTTCTATTTTTTGTATTGCTTATGGTACTGATCACTGCCACATGCGATCAGTAACAAAAAGTAATTAATAACAATATAAGAAGCATTAATAAGAAATACTGAAATACAAAGCTATACAAAAAAGAAAACAAATGATCTCTCCCTCTACTGTTGTAGCTACAGATGTGTACAGAACCAGTGAAGAAAAAAGCAAAGGCGATGATCATAAACAGCAATGCTTTCTTTTTCTACATCTGGCCCCCTCAACCTCTGCGAAGATTTCCTCCCACCAATGTCTTGCACACTGGCATGCATGCATGGCTGCCGGCATCTGCACACACACACATACATGTACACACTACACTGTCACACCCTCCCTCCTTCTCTCCCTCCCTCCCTTTCTTTATAGATTCCACTTGCTGGTTGCCCATTTAACAGCCCTGTATGTAAACCAGTGAAACCCCTTCAGGACATCAAATCTGTGGAATCTGCTGTCGGTTTTATCTAGGTCAACGCTTACAATAGCTGTGCAGTTTTTTCTTTTTCTCCCGCCTCTCTCTGTATTCCCCCTGTTTGCTTAACCCCACGGTTGATTTTTCTTTGCATGTATAAACATCAAAAATGCATATGAAATGTAAGCATATTATGCATGCTTTGCTTCTTTTATACATATTAGTCTCAAGTGGAATATTAAAACATGTAGCGGTTTGATGTTAACATTAGTGTAAAATCTAATGTTTAAAGAAAATTACATTTAGGTTCTTTCTCATTAATACTTGTTGAGTTAACTGGTTTGGACTGTGCCGTTATTTTCTCTGGTAACACTGCAACTTAACACAGCACTGCAGCGTGACATGTAGGAGAAATACTGCATTTATAACAGCTGTTTTCTCTCTGATCTATAGGGGATGGGGTTACGTGAACTAAAGGAGGTGGCATCTTATTTGTTAACCCGCACAGAAAAGAGAAACTTCTGCATCTGCTTGTCCATGCATTTTTCATAGGATCTTGACATGTCTATTTGAGAGGCCATTTTGACTAAAAGCTTAATAATAAATATTCTAACTACACCATAAATAAGCAGAAATATGTGTAATTCAGAACCTTTGTTTGTTTTTTTGTTTTTTTGCTTTTGTTCGACAGACTACTTCCTTTTTTAATCCTAAATCTAAAAAACACATCTTGCATGTTAACTGTCTCTGTTTTAGAGAAAAATCACAAGACAACCCACTGCTCCCTTTGTTCAACTTAAATGAATTACACACTGTTAATCTGCTTTAGCTGCTGCAACACAGCCCCAGTTCGTTATACTTTTGGATAAATTGCTGATATGACTGCCTTCAGGCACAGGGTGCAATCAAAATCAAATATGCAGAAATAATTTCTGTCAAAAATGTAACCTGCATCAGAGTCACCCAAGACTATACCAGTGTTGGTGCCATCTTCTTAATTATCTTCATGCACAGTCCAAGTAGTTAGATGTACAGGTATATTGTAAGACCTTCATAGCAAAACATTTGCTGCCATTCATTCTTGCACAGTATAAAAAACAACTTCCACATACATGAATTGCCAGAGCTTGATAATCCATCACAGTGAACACAACGTCTTGATTTGTTTTTGTTTAAGTTTCCCTGTTAATCGTAATGTCATAATGCCAAGTTTTCATATTAATGTGCACATTACGATACGCCCTGCTTACTGTCAATCAATTCACACAAGCAGGAAGAAATAGAAACCTCCTTCAGGAAATAATCCCACATGAAACATGTCACCTTACAAACTATTGTCACATCCAAGTCTTCCCGTTTTTTAATCTTTTATTCGCTTATACACAGGTTATTTAAAGCTTTCAAATATTATTGTAAATATTTTTGCTCTGTATTTTTTTCCACTCCCCATTTTGTATTAGAAGTTAGAGATGCAACGGTGATGTAGGCTTTTTTTTTAAAAAATGTATTAAGTATTTTCTGTGTATGTTTTTCTTCTGGACCCTGTTAACATTAGCTGTAGCTGTTACAGGGCTGTTTCTCCTCGGGCCTGAAAGGCTCCCTAAGCTGCCTCTGTCTTAGCATGCCCACTACTGTGCAGTGAAGACAATCTCCTGTAAATTGCTTTTTCGATCAGTTTTGACATCAATCTGCTCCCATGGGAATGTGGGCATTCATGTGATGGCAGAGAGGAAGGTTTCTTTCCTTATGGATGTTGACAACCCCACTCATCCTGGTTTGATCTGCAGAATTAACATAACATTACCCTACATACTGAACTGGCTGTGACAGCCAAGGAGGGATTGTCTCTCTGTACCAGACATTGGCGCCAGTGAGGTTACTGCAACGGCAGAAGTCATAGACAAGAAAATAAAATCTGTTAAAGGGCGAAGATTTTATATGCAGATCTGATTTCATGAATACAGTTTCTGCGTTTCTTTTTTATGGATACATTTTGTGTTCTGTCGTCTAGGTGATTTTACCACAATCAGGTGTTGTGTGCTGTGAGATTCATACTCCCACAGATTTGTAGTGCACTCTACAAACACCCTTTGGAGAAAGAAATCCTGTTGTGGCGGAGTGATTAAATTCTTTATACTGTAAAATATGTTTTGATCCTACATAACAACCACACAACTGTTGCCTTTCATGTGTTTCTTTTTTCTATCTTTTCCAGGACAAAGATATCTCATCACATCCACAGGAGCCTTGTATATTCTGGACGTCCTGCCTGAGGATGGGTTGAATAACTATCGCTGCACCACACGCCACCGCTACACCGGTGAGACTCGTCAGAGCAACAGCGCGCGTCTCATTGTGTCAGGTCAGTATTGCATTCAAACTGGAATCAATTTCATTGCAAAGACCATACATGCAGGACAAATACACATGTATATATTTTATTGGATACTTCCTGTAGATAATGCCAAATATTAACCTTACATAAACTTACACTTTCAAGTTGGATTTGGCATTATAAAACTGCAGACATCAAAAATGATTTCCACTGTAAAAACGTTTTCCCATATGAATTATGGGTCCTCCGCAGACATTTTGATTGATTTGCAGGCCTGTAACGCAAGACCAGTGAATTGGCTGGAATAGAGTTTACAGTCCAATCCTGTCATGCAGGCCGATTTACTCTAAGGTCAACAATGAATTACTATATGCAGCCCTACTTCAGGCCAGTCAGTAACAAGTCAACAACCATTGAAATGCTGCTGTACTGTGATGTAGGTTCAGCTGTATATTGTAGCATAGTTTGATAAATGAGGGCCATTTAAAATGTTTTGTATTTAGCATGTAGATGGATAAATGGATAAAAAAGGAGCAAAGCCATGTCTCTGTTTTGTTTGTGGGGGGCAATTTTAGCAACACACTGTTTCTCTCTTCTTTTCCTCACATAACAAAATATACAATATATAGAACTGGATCTTGATCCCAAGAATCAATATTGGATTACACTTTCAAGCGCCTGGCAACGCTCACCACTAATTAACACTAAATTCTCTGCTCCTTCCAGACACCACCAATGCTGAGCCAGGCATCTTGGATGGCTTTGACCACCGAGAGGTGATGATTAATCATCGGGTGGAGCTGCCCTGTAAGGCTTCAGGCTACCCAACGCCCAAATACCGCTGGCTGAAGGACAACAGCCCTTTGGAGCCTGACAGTCGCTTCCGCCAAACCATCACAGGGTTGCTGATAGAAAGCACACAGCCCAGTGACTCTGGGACGTACGTGTGTGAAGTGTGGAACAGTTATGGCAACTCTGAGGTCATGGGGCGCCTTTATGTCAAACGTAAGACTTTTTGTTTAAAAGGAGGGGATGTTACCCGTTTAAACTACAGCTGAAATAATTAGTTGGATAATTGATAAATTGATCAACAAACAATTTTTTATCATTTAAGTTGTTTATCAAGCAAAGATGCAAGACATTAACTGATTTGCTTCTTCTCTCTCTTTATATAATAAAAAAATTGAAAATACTTGAGTTTTGGACTGTTGGGGCATTTGTCAATACTTTTTAGACTAAATTGTTAATTTATCCAAAACGAATGTGTTAAATCTTTACAATTGTTGTTGGTTACTAGCCTGGCTCCGCCCTCCTACGTACTTCCGCTCAATTTTCATTTTCTCTGTCTGGGTTTGTGATATATTCTTGGGTTTTCTCTGGTCAAATATTTGGCAGTCCAATCAGTAAACAGAGGGAGTGGCTGAGAACGATGACGTTGAGGACGTGCACTAGAAAGATGCGAGCAAAGCCATTCGGTCCGTTGTGGCAAAGCCCGAGCAAGAACAATCTTTGCTGAGTTGTGTTGGTGGCCATGATGTTGTGGCCCTCCTCCCCACGGGGTTCGGAAAAAGTTAGATTTTCCAGCTCGCTCCGTTAGTGGTGAAGGAGTTGGCTAAGGCTAACGCTAACGATGCTAATGCTAAATATAAGCCGATAGTTGTTGTCGGTCTCCCCTCTTGTTGCACATGCGCATGACATACGTCACGACCAAACGTTAAAGATTGGTTATGGCAGATAACCAGAGTGGCTCTGGGCAGATCCAATAGATTTAAACTTCAACAGAGTACTAGGGGTGCACAGTATTGAAAAAATGTGATATTGCGATATCGATAATGAATATTGCGATATCGATATTAATTTTGATATTTTTAAACATATGTAAAATTACCAAAGTTATGGTAAAACACATCAAAATAGATTTATAACAAATAAAACAATTACAACACAAGCTTTATTTCAACTGACATATTGGACTGGTACAACATGTGTCTACAGAACAGGACATGTTTTACTGGTTGGACAGTATAAAATAAATAAATAAAGAGCATGTCTATAGAACAGGACATGTTGTACTGGTTGTATATACACTACAGTATAAAAAACAATGCAATGCACATCTGTTGGCTTAAAGCCAAAGTATTTCTAAGCTACTGAGAAGGAGGCATTACCCTACAGTCACATTAGCTACAAGAGACAGAGACAAAGCGACAGGCTACCATTCATTTTCAATGGGAGTGGCCGTTTGGCCACGAGCGACTGCCAATCAGAGTGGAGGCAGCGTGAGGGCAGCGTGACGTATGTCAGTGGCTCGAGTCGAAGAAAATAATTCAAGATGGCGGAAAATGATTCAGGACATCGTATTTATGTATATATCTGATATGTTTGGCATTTAATCTCATATATTGTGTTACTTTTATCGAGAAATAAATACTTTTAAATCCAAAAACATCGTTCTTGTGACTTAACAATACCTCTGAAGTAACTTTTAAGACGTGGTTTAAGGTAGCACCGGAGAATTTCGGTTTACTGTTGCCAAGCAACCAGGGGTAGGCTAGGCACAGGAGCGCCCACAAGCGAGTGCATGTCGCTCTCTTTTGTAGCTAATGTGACTGTAGGGTTACTTTTGGCCTCTAAAGTTTCTTTCGTTATTTCGTCGTCTCCCAGAGCAACACTCATTTTCTTACTTTTGTGTTGTATGTTTATACGTGCTCTGGTGTGTGTGTGTGGTAGAGCGAGGAAGAAGTGAGAGAGTGACGGCGATTTTCTTTGGAGTGAGTAGCGGCTCTAGAGTCTTAGTGAGAGAAACAAAGTGTCTCCCGTGTTCTTTCTGACCACGGTGGGAAATCTGGAGCAGGAAAAGTTAACCCTCTCCTTGATTTCATGTTGTGTATGGAGAAGGAGAACCAGATACAACGCTACCAAGGCTTGTGTATTTTTCGAGAGGTGCATCAAAGAGTATAGACGTGACAAGAGGCGAAACTCAATAGAACGTTGTGCTGCAGCTTGCAATGGAACTACAGCTCCGCCATTTGGACTGAATGTAACACAACGTTCTATTGAGTTTCACCTCTTGTTGCTTCTATACTCTTTGGGTACATGTCGGGCGGGATGCAACGCAAACAAAATATCACGTAATTATCGCGAGACTTTTGGTATAATATCGCACAACGTGATATCGCTATAACGATATTGAGTCGATATATCTTGCACCCCTCCAGAGTACCCGCCTTCAAGGAAGTTAACACTTGTCAATGGAGAGAGGCCAGACTCTCTGTACAAATGAAATGTACGAGAGTGTGGTAGGACCAGGCTAGTTGGTTACAACCTTTTCCTCTGAAATATTATGTAGTCATGCTGCTCAAATCTAACCTGACCTTTCTCCACTATCTGCCCTACTGTCTTCCTATCAATCTTACTGTCATTAAAACACAAATGAATCTTTGAATGCTCCTTTAAAGAGGCAAAATGTCTCTTATTTTTTGTGTGCTTAGAGCCCTTGAAGGCAGTGGTGAGCCCTCGGAAGGTGAAAGGCAGTGTGGGTAGCAAGGTGTCTCTGTCTTGTAGCGTGAGCGGTTCAGATGAGTATGAGCTTTCATGGTACCGCAACGGAGAGATCATCTACCCTGGCAACAATGTCCGTTTCACTGGGCTCAACCGGGAGAACCTCATCATGGAGGGGATGTCGAAGAGCGACGGTGGAGCCTACCAGTGCTTCGCCAGGAAGGGCAAGATGTCTGCACAGGACTTTGTGCAAGTCATTCTTGAAGGTAAAATGTGTGCATGTGGTTTTTAGGGTGGACCATTCACACAACTGCTGACCAAAAGCCACACTGCAGCAGCTGTCTTATGCATAATCAGTGAGTTACTAGAAACAGATTTAGACCTTGGAGATCAATATAGGGTTTATGTGTTAATGGCATCCTGCTGTGACTCTCTGCTATAGGCCCCCATTAGAAGGATCATCCCAGACTTCACAAATGCATACAAAAATATACATGCACACACACTCCAGAATCCAATTTCTTACCTTGGCAGCGTTGCTCAGGCAACTGTCTCCTGTGGCCAGGGAGCTGCAAAAAGAAGATATTGATAATCTATAATCATGTGGAACAGATCTAGATTATCAGAGAGTAGCAGCAGGCAGACATAGACATTTCAAAAACCAACCACTCTCAGTGTCTGGAAGAAAAGCTCCTGGATCACTGTTCATAATGAAAGAAAGGTGTAAAGACTTGTCAAAAAGTCATGACTTTTCCTTTCCCTGTGTTGCATTATTATTATTTGACACAAAAAGGGTTGCAAAAGATTGACCCCTGACAGCAAATAACACATCTGTTCACACATCTCTAACTGCCAAAGTCAGATTAACTAAACAGGCTTTAACTGATCTTGTAACTAAACATTTCACTCATTACAAAGTGAACTACCATACATACAGATACTGTAGGCATTTGGATACTAGGCCCTGGTTGGTCGATGGTAAGCCAGGTGTATGGCAGGATAAGTAGAAGTGCACCACTATAACTGGCTAACTTTAAAACTTTAAGTAAACTGTAGGGAGCCCGGTTGGCTCAGTTGGTAGAGCGGGCGCCCATATACAGAGGCCCTTTGCTGCATAAATCAATGCTTTTCTAATACCTTAACATCCCTTTTATTCACCATTGTATTCATGTCCCCAATCCTGTTTCACCTTGTCCCCCACCGCAGATGGTACTCCAAAGATCCTGTCCTCCTTCAGTGAGAAGGTGGTGAATCCAAACGAGCCCGTCTTCCTGGTCTGCAATGTCAAGGGCACGCCGCCTCCCAGGTGCACCTGGTCACTGGACGAAGACCCCGTCATCAAAGACAGCCACCACCACCTGGGCTACTACGAGACCCACGAGGGCCACGTCGTCAGCCAGCTCAACGTTACACACACCCAGGTGCAGGACGGCGGGGTGTACCGGTGCACGTGCAGCAACTCGGCCGGGGTTGTGTACCACCAGGCTCGAATAAACGTAAGAGGTGCTTGTCAAATCAGCTCCTCCAAGAACAACAATACACATACCTGTCTGTCTCTGTATGTCTGTCTGTGTCTCTCTGTCCAGCTGGCTGTTTTGTATTTGCAGTACATGAGCACTGGTTGTTGTTTTTGTCAAAAATGTGGATTTATTAGGATTTTTTTTTTTGGTTCTTCGCTTGTGATGATTTGATTTTTTTTCCCACTTAGTTTTTCTTAGCTTTTTTTATAGTCATTTTTAGTGCTAGTATTAAATATTTAATTATAATTACATTTCCTTTTAGGGTGTTCTTCACTCATTGGTCTTGGCTCCATCTGTTGTGTTCTTTTTTTGCATTATTTCCTTTTTCTCTACTGCTTGTATAATATTTATTATTGTTGCCTCGTCTCTTTCTCTCCAAATTGTTTCTGTGCTCTTCCAACATGCCTGTATTTTAGGTCAAATGAATTATCCTGGTTTGCTGCACATAAGCGTATCTGGATATTGGGTTCCAAAATGAGCTGGTTTGTAAATAGCCGGAAGAAAAATATATTTCTTCTGTTTGCATGAATAGATTTATCTGTGATTTGCTTGTGTGTGAGTGAATGAGTGAGTGAGTGAGTGTTCATGTGTGTCTGTGTCTGCGTGTGTTTATTACTCAAGCAGCCAATTCAACTCTTCAAGATTAGATGTTAAAGCGATTACTCTGTTTCCATCTTATGAGACACAGAATGTATTACTGTTATGTGGGTGAGCAGCAAGAGCAGAGTTATCAGTAAGTACCAGTAGTGCAGTGTTATCTAAATGCTCTGTTTTCGTTCAGATGGTTAGCACACTTTAATCTGGTCGTCCTTTCACTGCATTCCACTTAGAGTTAAGACTATTATCTTGTGGTAAAACAAAGAAGCTCCAAACAACAGTTCCTTTATATATCTAAGTATTTTGGTGGCAGGTATATGTGAAGCTGCAGAGAAATATTTTTCTGTTTTATGTTCTTTGTCAAGCAGTTAACCTTTTCTTGTTTAAATACTACAGAAATATGGAATGGCATCAGTCAGAAATATACTTTTATTTACAAAAACACCAAAAATAAAGCCCTAGTTATTTGTTGGCACTAGCCACTGAATGTCTTTAAAGAGGATCCTTTCTCATTCTCTGTCCCTCCTTAGGCCGCGCCAGCATTCGTCCAATGAAAAACATCACAGCGATTGCTGGACGGGATGCGTTCGTTCACTGCCGTGTGATTGGCTACCCTTACTACTCCATAAAGTGGTACAAAAACTCGGCACTGCTACCGTTCAACCACCGACAGCGAGCATTTGAGAACAACGGCACACTGAAGCTGACCAACGTGCAGCAGGTGGACGCTGGCGAGTATAACTGCATGGTGATGGTCCAACCCAACAAGATGGACTCCCAGAGTGTCCATGTTCTTGTGAGAGGTTAGTCCCATTGAGTTGTGTAGTCAAAGTAAATTGAGCTTAATATGCTGCACAACCTTCAGATGGGTTTTTTTCTCCCATGCATTTTGTGCATTAAGTATTTAAAAGCTTGCAGGAAATGTCAAGATACCATGCAGCTGGTCAAGAAACAAATTTTGATATTAATGTTCTGTTGGTAATTGTAATATACTGCAAAAGATGAATATGTAAAAACTCAAAAGCATAATTTTGTTCTTTAAGCTTAACATTTTCCGTAATTCTGTGCAAGGATACAATTTAGTTTTTACAGCTTGAGACAGACAGATATATGCTAAATATAGAGCTGATTTAATATAACTCATCAATCAAACCAGTCACTACAATGTTTTGTTTTATTTGATGAACAATGCAGTGCTGTGGTTGTTACGCAAGACATCATCTACTGTATTTGTCATCACGTATTTTTTTTGTTCAAGGAATAGGTCAACATTTTGTGAGATGTGCTCATTTGCTTTCTTGCTGAGAGTTATATTAGAAAGTCAATACCACTCTCATAACTTCCTGTGAAGTACACTACCGGTCAAAAATTTGGGGTCACTTAGAAATTTCCATTCCACTCCATTATAGACAGAATAACAGCTGAGATCAGTTGCATTGTTTTTTTTAACCAGGGCAGCAGTTTTCAGATAACATTATGTGCTTACATAATTGCAAAAGGGTTCTCCAATGTTTTCTCAGTTAGCCTTTTAAAATGATCAGATTAGTAAACAGAATGTGCCTTTGGAACATTGGATGAATGGTTGCTGATAATGGGCAATGTAGATATTGCATTAAAGATTAGTCACTTCTTTCTACAACAGTTGAGAACCGAGGCAGACAGCTATATCATAGATCTCACCAGACTTCTAAATTTATCTGATATTCCAACAGTATATCAGGGTACCTAATGAAGACTGTATCACTGCCACTGATATTACAGAGCTGAGTGACTGATCCCCACTGAGATCTTACAAATGTAATAGGTGATATGAAAATGGGCTTCCCCATTATGCCCAATTTCCTTCCCTCTGTACAGTATGCTAGGTTGTTGTCACTATATTACACTTACCAATGGAGCAAGGGAAACAGAGGGAGAGAGAGAGTGAGAACTAAAGAGAGAGCGATGATATAAAGCAACATTTCCCAGTGGTGCTATAGTGAGCGAGTGCATTTGTTAATTTACTCTGCTCATGCTTAAAATGCGGAAGTGTCTTTGGGGATCCCTGGAGTCCATTATCTCCACTTTGTTGTGAATTAAATAAGGTGCTAAAGTGCTGCTTATTTCAGTGTTATTTGAACTCACTGGACACTCAAACACAGATGACTTGTGTGATGGCTGGAGATTTCCCAGAGAATAGAGTGCAAGCAATTTGAATAGATCTTATTGTATAACTGTGTCATTATATTATGCAGCCAAATTGACTCTGATCACTTGTTGTTGTTTTTTTCTGAATATGCACTAGTCCTGCAATCAGGGTTTTTACATGGGTGGATAAAAAAGAAAATAGGAGATTGATGTAGTAGCCAGGCTAGAAAATAAGTAAGTATGGTTAGTAGATCAATAGATGATTATTAATAGACAAAGAGAAAAACTTCAGGTTCACTTCAGTTTCTTTTTCCAAGCAACCTGAATGAGTCACCTCAAAGTTTTTTTTGTTCTGTTTCTGTGTGCTCTTATA
Organism: Sander vitreus; assembly: GCF_031162955.1. NCBI lineage: Eukaryota > Metazoa > Chordata > Actinopteri > Perciformes > Percidae > Sander > Sander vitreus. The sequence goes on from NC_135857.1 coordinate 22,128,645, forward strand.
GCTTCTTGTGCTGAAAGGACTAAATGTTCCAGTCTGAGATTGATGGGGAATTATTGCAGAATGCTTTGGTATTCAGGTCTTTTAGGTTCCTTCAGTGACCTCTTTATAGGATGAGGAAGATAGTTAGAAGATTGTAGGATTACAATACCTGCCACAGAATCCAGGGAATTAAGATGGTCTTTGAAACTCACGGCTGAAATCACATTTGATCTTTGTGTCTCTTTCCTCCTCTATCAGTCCCTCCCTACATTCAACCCTTTGAGTTCCAGCGTTTCACCATCGGCCAGCGTGTCTTCATCCCCTGCGTGGTCATGTCAGGCGACCGCCCGCTAGACATCACCTGGCAAAAAGATGGACGGCCAATCCCCATCAGCCTGGGTGTGACTGTGGACAACATCGACTTCACCAGCTCACTGCGAATCTCCAACCTGACGCCCGACCACAACGGCAACTACACCTGCATCGCCCGCAACGAGGCTGCTGCAGTGGAGCACCAGAGTCAGCTCATTGTTCGAGGTGAGAAAACACAAAGGAACATATTATATATCTAATGGCACCTAGTGGACTACTATAATCTGTAGTATGTGTGCAGGTTTTCATTTTAAGCAATCCCTGCAGTGCCAAACATCACTTATTAGAGCCTCCTGTCTGGCTGAAGGTAAAATCGACTGGTGTAGTGTACCTCAGCTACAAGCATAATAAAGACACCCAAAAAAAAGTAATGAATCAATGTTGACTGTTACTTTATGTGTATGTACAGTTCCTCCTCAGTTTGTGGTTCAGCCTGAGGATCAAGATGGGATCTATGGGAAAACTGTGACTCTGAACTGCTCAGCTGAAGGCTACCCACCACCCACCATTGTATGGGAACACTCCAAAGGTACATTAAACACAGCATGAATTATCATTTGGAATTAAAAGCAAATTTCACTCTCGAATTTAAACTCACAGAATGAGAAAGCAGACTTTGGTCTCCTGAGTCACCAGGATGCTCTGGAATAGCTCCAATATATTGGCTCGTAATAATACAAAGTGCTTGTAAAACAATCAAACATGGAAGTTCATCATTTAAGGTAATTAACCCCAAATTTAATGGATATAGTGGTATAATTCACACTATGTTTAACACTCACAAGACAAACTGCAATCAATTTTCAAGAGTTATCATATGATGATCATTTTGCCAACTACAGTGCAGCTTTGTGTGCAGCTAGCAGGGCTACACCTTGGTCTCAGGTTGTGTTCCTTAAAGGTGAGCTGAAAGTGAGTGCTGTAGTAGTGCTTTTGAAGGAGAGTGGATTCCATTTGCTTCATCCACAACCAGAGCATCGGTGTGTGTGAATGCATAGACATACAAGCACACACACAGCCATCTGCTCTGTAAACCGGGGGTTGGAGGCTTGCAGGGTTTCACCTGCATGATTAGAGAATCATCAGAGAGAGAGAGAGAGAGAGAGAGAGAGAGAGAGAGAGAGAGAGAGAGAGAGAGAGAGAGAGAGGCAAAAACAGACAGATATACAGATAGAGTGTTAGCAGACGGACACGCATGCAGGCAGGGAGGCAGCAGGTGAGTTTAGCCACTAGAGCAGGGCAGATGAAAAGGGGCCCCATGTGTTTGCTCCCTCATCCATATAACCAGGGATGAAAGCTTCCCCAACAGAAGGACAACAACCAATGAAGAGTGATGCGTGAGTGTGTGTATTTGTTTTTGTGTGTGTGTGTGTGTGTGTGTGTGTGTGTGTGTGTGTGTGTGTGTGTGTGTGTGTGTGTGTGTGTGTGTGCACTAGGCCCCGTGATCAAAGGAATGAAAGAATCAGATGTGTTTTTCACCCTTTGATTGGAAAAGTGTGTGGGGGCGTTCATGTGTGTGTTAGAGACAAGCAAGCCTCATGCCTGATTAGTAATGTCTGACCATTACTGATCAGTACAGAGAGATTAGGCTGAACAGTGTATGTGTGTGTGTGTGTGTGTGTGTGTGTGTGTGTGTGTGTGTGTGTGTGTGTGTGTGTGTGTGTGTCTACCCAATCGTAGTTTACCCATCCAGCAGGAAGTGCCCCATGGTTCAGTTGGCCCGGCCGCAAGTTGGTTTTGTGTTTTGTTCGAGCCTCACATATTTTTACCACCGTTTTTTGCATCTTTCTGGGTGCTCTGTAATATGTTGTTATGTATGTAATAGGATATCAGTCAGAGCAAAGAAGCAATGAAAATGTATCCAGGGTAGGTGGCTTGGTATAAGCTATATTCTAATTTGTTGTAAGCCAGAGTGCAGTATATATATATATATATATATAGCGCTTTCATCACTATAAGAGCAGACCGCGCTAAAGACGTTAGCTTTATTATTTATTGTCAGTGACATTTCCTACGGATTTAAGGCCACCATTGCAGAATGAGATACTGTATTGTTTGACAATAGAACGAGAGTGATTATATCATTTTCTATTTAAAAGATAGGTATTAATTACGTGCAGGCAGCAGGCCAGAATATGTCAGAGATGCCAAGTCCATTTATTTCAACGATGCTTCAGTGATGGATATATCATATATATATATATATATATATATATATATATATATATATATATATATATATATATATATATATAGTGTGTCAGTTGTATTGGACTTTTAAGAATTGAGAAAAGACACGTGCACAGCATTACTTGTCTTGTTCTGAAACCAGACAAATCCATTCCTTTAGGATTAGTCTGTCCTCGACCAAGGCCATTTCTTCTGGATCTAGTATTCAACAAACATAAATGCAAAGAATAATTCCAGAGAGTTGACACACACAGGATTAAATAATCAGAAAAAAATCCACCTCTAGCTACAGTTAACATCTTTGAATCTCACTGGCTCGTCTCAGTGTTGAAAGCCAGCAGCAATGCAAGGCCTTTCTGCTTTGCTCTCCTTCTGCCTGTTGTTCTTCTGCATCAATCTGCTGTCTTGTTAAACATGAGCATTATGTCTGTTCTGATTGCATCACAACAGCAGCTCGGCCTGCTTCACTGTGCTTAGCAGCTGTTTGGTGGTTTAAGGATTTAGGCCTGGTGTTAAAATACATGTTTACAATCCTCCCTAAATCTGACAGGCTTTGTCATCAAATCTGTAAACACAGATGAATGGTCAAATGAATGCACGCACACACACACACACACACACACACACACACACACACACACACACACACACACACACACACACACACACACACACACACACACACACACACACACACACACACACACACATACACACATATACACACTGGAGGTCAACTCACTGATAAGCACTGTATCAGCATTATACATCTTTTTCTGTACTGAAAAGTACAGATCATCATATAAGCACGTGTACATTTAAACATACTGTAGGAATATATATATAGAGTTGGATATTATGTCTTGTGTACATGTACATTTTTTTTCTCATTATTTACAGTGTCTCTTCCTCTTTCTCTTTCCTTTGTCTTTTCTTTTCCTACCAGGTGCGGGCGTCCCCCAGTTTCAGCCTATCGCACTGAACAGCGGCTCTCGTGTGCAGCTGCTGAGCAACGGTTCACTGCTAATCAAACACGTGCTGGAGGACGACAGCGGCTTCTACCTGTGTAAGGTCAGCAACGACGTGGGAGCTGATGTCAGCAAGTCCATGTACCTCACTGTCAAAAGTAAGAGCCTGCGTCTGATGCACGATCAATAACAGCTGATGGGCAGTAATCATTGTGTATTTAATGTCTGGGCTGCTGCAGCCACAAGCAGCCATTAAAAAGGATTCCCAGCTGCAGGATTTTACAGATCGCTATACTCCTCGTAAAGTTGATTGGCCAGACATTAACTTTGTAAAAGAATGAAAGGAAGTCATTTTCACATCAGCAAATTCAATAGACAAGCTGTGCAAATGATGAACAAACTGAGTCTGAGATTTACAGATGATGAGCTTCAGCTAAATAAAAAACACTTCATAAGTTAAGCAAAGCATTAAAGGGGTCATGATTCTGACCAAACCTTTAGTACATTTGTTGAAATAGTGGAGGCTATGCTCATGTCCATGCTCATAGTAACAGGACCAGGAGTTATTGAGCATTTTTCTGCACGAACCTATCTGTATGCACACAGCTTATTCTCCTGTTTCTGAGTATATGTAAGCATGTTACTGTTTTTCTGTCAGTCGTCGGCATGTTAATATCCCCGACCACAGGTCTCCTGCCTCCAGAGGGCATTAGCATGTAGCTCCCCCATAGAGCTAGGAGTGGCTCCTCATGGTGCTCAGATGTGAGTGGGGCTTATTTTTCTCTGTGCTACTGTTTTCAAACTGGAGCACGAGGAGCCCCACTGACGGGCAGCCCTCTCTCTGTCTCTGTCTCCCTCTCTTCCTCTTTCTGTGTCCTCATCAGCCCAAAGTCTGAGACATAGAACACAAATGTGTAAAACGTGTACATGTACTGTACAAGAACCTGACTTACATTTACAAGGAACACACATTAAACTTGCCATTTTAAGTGATGAGATGAAAGTTGTAACTGACCCTGACTTCTGACCTCTCTGTAAAATGGGAAGCCAACACAATCATTTTTGTAGAACTCTCCTTCTGGATAAATCAGCACTTGTTATCATTAATATCAGCTGGCATGCCATGGATATTCATGTGTCACTGTAATTAAGCTTTGCAGTGTACAAGGTTGGGAGCTGCCACTGTGTGAAGCCGTCAATGCTACAACGGCAGGCTCAGAGAAGAACATGCTCAGTGAAGAACACGCTCTCTGTATTTTCATAGGTCAGTTTGCTGACTGTAGCACCCAGTTGCTATGCAGTTGACCTATGGCTGTACTAACCTTTTTTTCTTTCGTTTTCTACCAAGCAGAGAACAAACACTGTGGCTGCATTTGCATTAGACTCAACTCCCAGTAGCATATCTAAGTCCAAACACTAAACATTGATTTTTAAGAAATGTTGAACACTAAACATTGATTTTTAAGAAATGTTTGATTTTATTTGAACTTAACTTAAGTAAGCTACAAGCAAACAAGGTGTTGTGTCATACATATTGTGTTTTAGCTCATATAAAATACATACTAAATGGTAACCGCATTTGTTCATGATATGCTTGTACCGTATCTACTGAACTCCATTATACCAATATGAGCCCGTCAAAGAGACGACTCACCATAAACAAGTATGATATCAGGAATCCAATCAACAGTGTTGTTGCACTAAAGTACAGCACAGATCGTCTCCTTTTCTCGCTGACCTTTTTGTTTTTGGTCCAGTAGGTCTTTTGGTCACTTAGTGATGTGATCTGGCTGTGACAGTCCCCTGAGTGTGGGTTTTGAAGGACATGAACTCCAAAATATCTATAAAGAGCAGTGGTTTATCTATATATAGATTTGTTGGTGTACATCTTGTAGTGATGTGGTAAATGGGGGCGTGTGAGAAGTAAACTGAGATTGCACGCGTAGTTTCAGTTTCATTGCTCTTAGTCAGTAGTACCATCTAACAGTAAAGGAGAGAGAGAGATGTGTCTGTGTGTGTGTGTGAGAGAGATGGGGTTTGACCCACTGAACTCACTCTGCTGTCGCTCTAGGCTTTAGTTTCATGCTGTTCTGGGCTCTATCAAAGGGAATTTTTACAGCTTTAGTGCTAAATAATGTAGGCGTATTTCTCATAACTAGTAGTTTCATTAACTTGAACCGTAATGCTATCATTATTTACAGCTTTTATTATTTATATCAAAGACATGCTCATGCTTTTTTTCAAGTCATTTCATGAAAATTAATTGAGTTGTAAGTTTTAATTGCAAATTATTTTTTTCTTACCACAAGTTGAACATGGTTATGTACATAGTAAGTGGACCCATTAACCCAAAAACTATAGTTCGTTGCTTGACAGTTACTCTTACTGCTGACAGAAAAATACTGAAATTCTTATATAACTTTTCTTTTTGCTATTGAACAATTCTGACACACCTGCACAGAGCCTCTTCTTCTAACCTTACAAATGCCTTCAGGAAATATGCAATCGTACAATTACATTACAAGTACTATAGAATTTTTCCCAACATAAAATTATCTTATTCAGAACTACTGTTATCTCAATACATTTGGTCCTAAATGCACAATTAAAACACATTTATTTTACTGAGCCTTTGTCCCATGTAATGCCTGCTGTTAAAAACTTCTGAATATCATTTTTACTATTTGCAAACATGCAGCATTACTTTTTGCAGTTATCCCTGAGTTAATACACTTTTCCTGCAGCCACGCTATTAATAGGAAAATACCACAAATTACCATATACCAAACTCCAAAATGTGTTAGTAAATCTGCTGCAGGTTTAGTAATATTTTGCCACAGTAATCACAAAATCTAACTTTAGTGCTTGAGTATCTGGTTGGTTGTTTTGCAATTAACAATGCCATCATGACATCCCCAGAATATGTGAACATGTGAGTACAATTCTTTTTTTACACTCTGACCATTTACTCCCAAATTACATTTATCTTGCAGTGTCATTTAAAACCTTCAAGTCATTTATGATTCAGTTAGCATTGACGTTTCATCTTCACAGCTTGAATAATTCACATTACAGGAAACAGCTGTAAGTTCATTGGGCCTATGATAAAACTCTGTGCTGTTCTTCCTCCGCTGCAATTGGCTGCTCAGTCATTACATGCTGGCTCAGCCACATGCTTGTCACTCATCAACAGATCACATTTCATGCCCTTTAAACCCCAAACTGTAGTCGTTCACTCAAGATGCTTTCTGTAAAAGTGTACTTACTCGCATGACTGGTTTAAAAAAGGGGGACCATTACTGTGCTCCAACACCATAATGTCCATTTCTCTATGTTTGTATGTGTGTTTGTGTGCACATTTCTTTTCATGTTTAAGCATAACAAACTTTAGGTATATTTTACTTTTTGCATGTGTGTTTGCAATTACATCGGTTTTTATTTGTGTATCCATTCATGGTGCATTGTGTTCAGTCTGCTTGCATGCACCGTGTGTGATTTTGTGTGTGTGTGTGTGTGTGTGTGTGTGTGTGTGTGTGTGTGTGTGTGTGTGTGTGTGTGTGTGTGTGTGTGGGTGGGTGGGTGGGTGCGTGTGGGTGCATGTGCATGTTATGAGTCGCTGGAACTCTTGAGTGCATTTCAGCCTCATTTAAATCCGTCAATACTTCAATTAGAAGCCGACGAAGGGGCTCAGGGGATGAGCAGTCCGCATGCTTCTTTTGTGCATGCACTCTCTGGCTGTCTTTGTTTCTTACATTTCCAGCAATGAAAGAAAGATTAAAAAGTTAAATAACACATTATTTGTTTCATTTTATACCCTTGTTCATTTGCTGGCAGCTGTGTAAGTCCTCCAAGTGTCTAAATCCCCCACTGCCAACAACAAAGCCTGCATTTATTTACCATTTACAGATTTTTTTTTAGCTTCATTGAATCTGACTCTTGACTCTTCTAACAAAATAGTCTTAATCTCAGATGAATATTAGAGTAACATTTAAATTAGGGCTGTCAATCGATTAAAAAATGTAATCTAATTAATTACATGCTCTGTGATTAATTAATCGCAGACATAATTAACGGTGCCTGAACCGATACTTTTTAAGAAAGTAAAAAAAGAAAAGAAAAAAAAAAAGGGTACAACAGTTGGTGACATCAAAGAACGGCTTGTTTATTGCTAAGGCCATATGGTCAAAATTAAATGATTTAATAAAAATGTATAACAATAACAATAACTTATTTCACTAGTAAATTTCTGTTGAACGACAAAAACAACAACCAGATAGGAAAAGGACATTTACAATAACTTCAAATGCACCACGAGGCTGTAGTTTACCAGTTTCATTGAACGCACCGGTTGTGTTGTTTCTCCGACGGCAGCTGCAGATTGTTACATCCCGGTGTTGAATCCTCTACAGTAAAACACAGTCACACTTTACACCGTTTAGCGTTAGCTGTCAGCATTTTAACCGTGTTTAATCCAGCTACTAGCTAGCGGTAGGCTAACGTTAGCTGCTGTTGACTATTGTGTTAACTAGCGTCACGTGCAGCGGGGTTTGTGTTTCCTGTAACGTCTGTTTCAGAGCTGCAGAGAGAAGCGCAGACATATCAGTGGCACCAGATTTTCGTCTGTATGCAAATGTCAATATGGAATGGCTTAATCTGCGTTAATTTTTTAACGCGTTATTTTTTCTCAGATTAATTAATCGAAATTAACGCGTTATTTTGACAGCCCTAATTTAAATACATCAACCGTGTATGCTGCTCCTCCGCGTCTCTGTGCATGTTTTGCTGTAAATCCTCTTTCTAAATCATTCACAATGTCAACATAGTGAATCCTGTAAAGTGACAAAATTGTTCTGCTTGTTCGTATAAGGCGGCAGGGTTGTGTATTTATCCTCTCTAAAAACAAAAGAGCAAATGTGTGTGGAATGGATTAAGCAGTAGGTGTACGGTATCTACTCTAGCGTAACAGGGAAAAGTGAGCATGTCTGGACAACTAGCTTGCATGTGGCTTTAGCATAAATCTTTTAGCATCATATCATGTACAGCATGTAGCCATCAAGTGCTAAGACATCATTACAAGGTTCTCATTTTAAAACGAGTCAGCTGAAAACATTAAAAACTCAGACATTGCATTTGACTATTAATGTAGTCAACGTTAGCTTAATTATCTAGCTAGCTACAACTGATCAAATCTGCCAGCGTGTTACTGTAACCGGCAGATTTGATGTTCGCTGGCTGTAAATGCGAAGCTGCTTTCGTCTACCTCTGTTATGGGCCGTCAAGAAAAAATAACTTGACAGGCATATCAACACATTTAGCAATTCTGCTTGAAAAATTATACATACAAATAATTGTTTGATCTCTAATTCCATCTGCAAATGCTTAAGACAGTTTCACCACCACGGTCATTTGGTAACTTGGAATTTTATTATTATACAAGATTTAACCCGCATGTCTCTGCTGATGACCCATCTTGGTAAGAGTAAAGCCTCCTCCACATTGTTCAGTCCCTCACCTCCTGTCTTTGTCCCCCTCCTTTTCCCCCTCAGCTTTCTTTCTCCCTTCTCTCCATTCTTCCCACTCACACTTTATCCTCTACCCACCGTGTTTTATTACCAGGACCCTGTAATATCGCTGGATATTAAAAAATATACATCAACCAAGCAATTATGGGCTATCAAAAAGAATAGGTTTAGCCCGGGGCCCTGCAAGTGCTGCACGGCAGATGCATAGAGATGAGAGGAGGAGGAGGAAGCGAGTGAGTGGCCTCACCTCAGCCCGGGCCACTGATGCACGACCAAGATCGCTGAACATTTTAGATACTGCAGTCTACATGACATCTTAAATACACGGACATTTAGTATGTTTCATTCACACACGCACACACACACGCACACACACTCACACACTCACACATACAAGGTCACAGATATATGTATTCATATATGCATATTCATATAGACAAGCATGTGCTCATACATATGAACATAAATGACGAATATTCTAATACAACACAATTTCATACAGAAAGAAATACACACATACACACAGTGCTGAGTCTTGCGTGCTGTCATCGCGTGCCCTTTCTCTTTCGATGAGCAAACACAAGCTTTGTCGATGTTAACTTCCACTGCCAAGGCCTCATATTTAGATGGAGAAAATAGCCCCTGTTAAGGAGCAATAACATTTAGAGAACGGGCTGGGAAGACTCTTTTAATAGGACTCACTTAAAATTCATAGTTGCCATGCAAAATAAATCAGTGATTTCCTGTGCAGGGGCAGTGGGAAGGGGGATGATGGTATGGGGATCGAGGGAGAGGTAGGGGCTGCGAGTGAATAAGAGATTAGGTTTAAATGTTGGCATTCCCCAGTCTGACACATTTAATCATGTCGGGGTGGGCGGGCATTGAGGGTGCACATATGCACACACGTGCACAGGCCTCATATGTGACACTAGCACACATACAAGTATCCCCCTTGATTTTTGTTGGCTGCATCATAAAAGGAAATGTACTGTGATTAGGGCTGGGCAATATATCGATATTATATCAATATATGAGGCTAGATATCTTAAATTTTGGATATCGTAATATCCTGATATGACACAAGTGTTGTCTTTTCCTGGTTTTAAAGGCTGCATTACAGTAAAGTCATGTATTTTTCTGAACACACCAGACTGTTCTAGCTGTTCTATTATTTGCCTTTACCCACATAGTTATTATATCAACATAACTGATGATTATTTATCAAAAATCTCAAGTGTGCATATTTTGTGAAAGCACCAACTGTCAACCCTACAATATCGATATCGAGGTATTTGGTCAAAAATATAGATTTTGATTTGTCCCATATCGCCCAGCTCTAACTGTGAGAAAAAAGTCAGAAACATGTTGAAGGAGTCTGTATGTGTTCATTTGTTTGCGAGGGGGCGTTGCTGTGTAAGATTTGTGTTTGTGTGTGTATGTGCTCGTTAACTCTCTTGTTTTTTAATTTACAGCACACAGAGACCGACTGATACACAGCTGATATTATTGTCAGATATTAGCTTATTACAGATATAATAGTATCAGCGTTAAGATATGTTTGAGCTAAGCCACGCTAGCTTCGTGGTAAACATTAGACCTGCTAAACATCAGAATGTTAGCATTGTCATTGTGAGCTTGTTAGCAAGCTGATGTTAGCATTAAGCTCAAAGCAGCGCTAAAGTACATCACAGAGCTGCTTGAGCAGCTTCAGACTCTTGTTTAAACTCTAAAACATCGGAATCAGACTTAAAAAATCTGAATCCATTAGGCTCTAATACAAAAGTGTGCAGCTCTTGTGCAATGTAGATACATCTATATATTTTGTACCATTGAAATAATAAATAACAACAGAGCAAGAAATAATCAGTAGCATTGTGCTTGTGCTGCAGAATGGGTATGGTTTAACACATCAGGGCAATTTGCCATTCACACCAGTACACAATAACAAGTGAATCATTATAAATTCAAGTACTTGACTAATTGACTCGTGATTGTCTAACCTTCTTGGCACTTCTAATACAAGCAATATGTACCAGACTAGCGCCTGTGTGAAGCCAAAACAAATGGTTACAAAGTTTGCTACAAATACTGTTTTGACCCAGGAGAATGCTGTGTGTGAGGGGAGGCATGTGTATATTTCTAAATAGTGTTTTTGGTTGTTTGTGTGTGCCATTGCTTCTGTTTTGGTTTGCATTTGTTTGTGCATGTGCATCCTTATGTTTTTTTCTTTATCTTGTCAGTATTTCTACAGTATCTCTGTATTTGTCTTTGTTTGTGTATTTCAGAATGTGCATGGATGTGTGAGTGCGTCTGTCGTTATTCGTGCATGTCAGTATATGTTCGAATGCGTGTGTGTCTGTATGAGACAACAGTACGGCCGGTGCACTTGTCTGCTGCGTATGAATAATCAAAGTGGTCTCTCTCATCATTAAATCATCGCTGTCCTGGTGGGAGCCTGAGGAGGGAGATGGAGTGAGAGAACAAGGGAGAGGGATCATAGTTAGCGCTGCAGGGGTACATGCTCTCTCTCGCTCCTCCATCGTGTAGTGTGGCTGAGATGTGTCATGAGCACAAGTCTTTTCCGCTCTCTGTGCTCGCCCACTTAGCTCCCCCAGACACAGCCGCTCTCATGCACTCACATTCATACATATGCACGCACAGTATAACAGTCATACACATACACATGCACACAGACTTTATTCAGGAGTGTACAGACATTCAAACACTGACTCAAACCCACAAATTTCATCTCTTCTTGGAAGAGAGGGCCTCCAACCTCTACTACACAAGTATCTGCCACATGTAGCTGCCACTACTGTCCTTTTCAATGACACAGTATTCACCATAGCACATATTTACATATACTGGAAACCTTCTAATAAACATATGGTACTAAACACTGACCTGTCTAATGTAAATAAAAAATAATTGACTGATCACACAACATAGTAACAATGGATCAAATGGCTCATATTTTATTGCCGCAGCTGGTAGCTGTTTTGGCAAAAAAGCAATAAAACACACTACATTAAACAAAGTAAAGTAAAGAGAGACAAACATTTTACTCAGGAGTTGGTGGAGACCAAAACAGATCTAAAAGGAGAGTGAATATTGGTATCACATTTGTCAGGTGGACACAAAAAATAACCACTCCAAAACAATGATAATGTTGCTCCAACTGTTTGCTAACATGTTCCAAATCAACTTAATAGGGTGATAATATGTCAGTGTTGTGTTTATAACTTGGTTCCACTGCCCCCAAGTGGCCAAAACGTCAATGTAGCTTTAAGTTATTTATCAAGCAAAAATAGGGAAATCATTGTAAATTGAATATCTTAGCATTTGGACTGTTGGTCAGATAAAACAAGCAATTTGAGGAGTCTATTTTGGCTGTGATGTTTTTCACTGTATTCTGATGATTGTTGTCTGCTAACGAATGCATTCCTGTAATGAATTAAAATCTGGTTTGTTTAGAAAGACATAACACATTAGTAGATTATTATAGTGGCCATTGTAATTTTACTCTAATTTTTCTGCATTTTAAGGAAGCAACATTATTGGATTTGTTAATGTTGAAATATGTTCCACACAATATTTTCTCAGTTACTGTAATTTAAACTTGCCTGCCTTTTTTTGACCATCTTCAAAGTGCATTGAGCTTTGAATGGATTCCTACACATTTCAATTAGCTTTGACTCACTCAAATTGCCTCAAGTTTATAAGCCAGCTGGCAGAAATCAGATCATTTGTATTCTTTTACCTGCAATGTCTGTAATAATAATTAAGATAATGTCCACATTAATAAAGATTAACATTTTCATTCAGTCTGCTCAAACTGCAGAAGTTAATATAGAGTATTTCCACTCAGGAGCTTCACACTTTAGAGATAATTATACTGTGAATAGCACCTGAAAGTCTCTGTGAGTGTCATTATTGGGAGACTGCTTCATGTAGTAGAGAGAAAAGGACAGAATGAAAGAAAGTGTGAGTATGAGAACAGTGTGAGTGTGAGTACAGACTGTGAGTAGTGTCGGTGAGAGACATGTACAACAGATACTGGTTCTGCAAAACGAGACACGCACACACACGCACACACACACACACACACACACACACACACACACGCAGGCTATATGTGTTGCTAATGAGCCTGGTGTGCGGTTACGGCATAGAGCCAGACTGGCTCCACGCTCAGACTGCTGGGAGTTCAGTCAGGAGTCACCACTTTCTTCTCAGTTCCTCCACCTCATCCTCAGAAAACAGCACGTTACCATTCACTGTCATAATCAAAGCAGGCGCAGGCTTACCTGAAGGGCTCAGTTTCAATCTCTAAGTATTGTGAGAGACAGGTTGACTCAAACATGAGTTCCTGATGGTCCCAGGAGTGTTTAAATGGTTGTCATAATTGTCAGAAAAAAGGAGTTTTCTCAGTATAAGACAGGAAACACAGTTAGAAAATGCATATGTGCTATGTTTTTCAAAATATGATTTTATTTATTTTATTTTGGAATAAAACGTTTTACACATGGCACAATGAAAGAAATTATTCCAAAGTGGTCCTTGGTGGAAGGGAAAGTAAATATACTGTTTAAAAAAGGTAATATTTGATTCTAATAACATCTTTATTCACATCCGTTGTTTTTAATCTTGCTCTTCCTACTCTCTCCCCTAAACCTCTGTCCCCTCCATCTAGTCCCAGCCATGATCACCTCCTACCCCAACACCACTCTGGCTACACAGGGCGAGGAGAAGAGGATGAGCTGCATTGCTCACGGGGAGAAACCCATAATGGTGCGCTGGGAGAAAGAAGAACGCATCATCAACCCGGAGACCAGCCGATATGTGGTCACTGTTAAAGAGGTGGCTGATGAAGTCGTCTCTACGCTGGTGGTGAGTGCTCAGTTTCACTGCCATGCAAACATGTTTTCAATCTAGTTTTATAATGAGCGCACAACCTTCAGTCCTTTTTATCTATTATCTTTAAAGATGGAAAGCAGAGAGGGAGAAAGAGTAGGTTAGGCATGGCAAAAGAAAAACTGGCTTGAATACTCACATCATCTTAAAATCTTCAAGTAGAGTACAAAATATTAAAGAGCTTATTTTCAGTTTAATTCAATGCTTATTAAAACACAGTATGAATGAGTACATGTGTAATGCAGTATTGTAAAGGAGTCTGTGCTTTTTGATAATTTAGTAGTTAAATGTCCATCATGAGTCAGGATAAGAATATTGAAGTTGAGTACACTGCCCGTCCTCCTTTTTGAAAAATCACTGAGCATTAAACATAATTTTAGATTCTCTGCCCACCCTAATGTTCTGCATATGGTTTGTCTCTCTGTAGATTATGCCAACCGTTCGTGAGGACTCTGGTTTCTTCTCCTGTCATGCCATCAACTCCTTCGGTGAGGATCGAGGCATCATACAGCTGACAGTGCAAGGTAAGACTCCCTCCAGGAGTAGTAAAGTTTTCTGTCATTTATTACTTAATTTATTCATGTATTAATTTAATTTCTGCACAGTGTAACACTCTTTGCAGAGCTATCCTTAATCTCCTACTGGGGAAATCACAGACAGAGTAAAACTGATGCATCTGTCTGGTCTGCCTGCCATCCAGTTCTCTTTCATGACTACTGCTATAACTCTGTTGTGTTCACACTTTTCCTCAGAACCACCCGACCCTCCAGAGGTGGAGATCCGGGAGGTTAAAGATCGGACCATAGCCCTCCGCTGGACCATGGGCTTTGATGGCAACAGCCCCATCACAGGATATGATATTGAGTGCAAGAACAAATCAGGTAGACACAAGTTGAAGAGATAACCTGTTATGTCTATGTTACAATTACTGAGTTACACAGCAAACAAGCAATCCAGAAATAAGAAATGTGAAATGTTACTATCCATTCCTAACAGTCTTTTCTCCCCCTCTGTTTCTTCTAGCGTCATGGCTATCAGCCCAGGTAACCAAAGATGTGTCACCGCAGCTCAACCAGGCCACGATTATTGACCTCCACCCTTCCTCCACTTACAACATCCGCATGGTCGCCAAGAACATCATCGGCAATAGCAACCCTAGCAACGAGCTCACCATCACTACTGATGAAGCAGGTAACTGAGCTTCTCATGAGTCCTGTGGAAACACTGTCATATGACATTTTAAATGCATTTTTCACAGTTTTGCCTAATTTTAGTATAAAGTCTATAGTAACATTACAGTAACATTGTTACTGAAAAGGATCTGAACACTGCAAACAATAAGGAGGTACATGTAATTAGTCAAACTATGGTGCAGCTGAAATTATTTTTCGTAGTACAAAAAAAAAATTCCACTTTCTTCAAAACACACATTTTAATACTTCAACTCTGCTCTGTAAAGAATTTAAACTGTCCGAATGCTGGTTTGGAAATAAACTCCTCAGGTTTAGTGGCAATTTCCTCCTCCTGGCCCTCAAACCTGTTGAGCCATCTTGCACATAATTATTTTATGGTTGTTTGAAATGGAGGCCATCATCTTTAATATCTGGGGAAACAGATCAGTTCACTGTTGCTTTTAGTCAGCTCTATCAGTGTTCACTTATCTTCTATTGCCTATAATGATCCCCCCACAGACATACCGGCACATTAAAATGCCCCATTTTACTAGATTCATTGCTAAAATAAAGTCATAAACTTCTAATTAAATAAAACATGTATCATTTCTCACATTATTTTAAAGGTTAACGTTGATGATTAAACACGTTTTTTATTTTTTTTATTAAGTTGAGGTGGAAACTGCATGGTACTGTATAAGAGTGTGAAGGAAAATACATTCTTAACTCAACACCACCATCTAGTGAAATTGAATACGATAAAAAGTGACTTGCTCTCTCAGTGGTGGATCATCTCTTCAATTTAAACATAGGCATGCAGTCATATTGAATGATGTGCTTTATTTGCAGCTCCTGACGGGCCACCACAGGATGTCACTCTGGAGCCAACCTCCCCACAGAGCATCAAAGTTTCCTGGAAGGTAAAGTTTAAACTTTGTGTATATTGCTGTACTGATAAGCTGCGGCACTGAAATTGATATTATGAATTAACGGGTGGGAGAAACACAAAGAAATGTCTTTTATGATATGAATGTGTAAATAGTTGAAAAACTGAGACTTGGGACTGCTAAACCTATATTCTGGATTAGTAGCTACAAATATTACTGTATATATTTATATGTTTATTTATATATTTTTTATTTGGACCCCAAAAAGGCTATCAACCACTTTGTGAAGGCTAATCAGGATCTCAATAAAGAATAAATAAATAAGCGTTATTAAAGTAGCTAAAAAGTCAGTATATGGTTAAAGACAAGCTAGCAAGGCGAGCTTAAGAAGGAGCAACAGTGACTTATAGCTATGTTATATAGTTATGGTTTATTTTATAACCTGTAGTAGTTGATGATAATTATTTAGTCATGATAGTTTATGCATATATGAAATGGACAGAAGGGAAGTAATGATATTTCATATGTAATATATAGTCAAGCTGCATTACCTTACATACACATCCAATAGATGTAGTATTTAATGTTTGAATAGTTTGTCTAAGTGTCACCACAGATTATGAGTCGGTCTTCTAAGCGGTTTCTCTCCTCATCTTGCAGCCTCCCTACAAGTACCTGCAGAATGGAGTGATCCGTGGCTACCAGGTGGGCTACAGAGAGTACAGCCCTGGTGGGAGCCACCAGTTCACCATCATCAGCCTGGACACTACAGGAGACACCACAGAGAGCATCGTGCTGGACAACCTGAAGAAGTTCACTCAGTACAGCGTGGTGGTGCAGGCTGCTAATAGGGCAGGCACCGGGCCATCCTCACAGCAAGTCGTCACCAAAACACTGGAGGATGGTAAGGAGGGGGTGCTGGTGGATCTGATGTGTTATATATGTTACTGTAAACATCAATGGGTCCAAGTCCATGTGCCCCTGTTGTTGTAATTAGTTTATTGGGTTGTTGCTTTAAGTTAATATAACCATATATTTCTTATTTATTTTTGTAGACTACTCGCTGTTTGATTCGATATTTTGAACCACATCTCTTCTGCCTAGGCCGTTTTAGATGTAATGGCTTTAAAAAAAAAAACTCTAACATATTCTTGTGGAAAGGCTCCCCTCTACTGGACATTTGTAAACTTACATCTGACAAACAGGCTTGAGCTTCAGTACTATTCTACCAAAGTCTTTGATTAAGGAGGACTTTTAGGCTGATTTTACAAAATATAAAGAGTCCCTTTTTGTTTTTGAAGCCCTCATTTTTTGTAATTAAAAACCTCTATCCATTATTCACAACAAAATAATAAATTGGATGGGTTGGTTTAAAAAACTAAATTGACCTGCTTCACAAAAATACCATATGCTTCTGACACACGTAATGATGTTTTGCATTTGACATTAATATATCTGGTTTTGCAAGATCTTTTACTCCAAATAATCATCCGGAACTTTGAGGATAAACAACATAACATTCAACCATTTGAGAATTAAACACCACTTTTCACTAATGTCTCCTCTAGTTATAATAAGATTTGGTTCTCTCAATAAAGCAAGAGGATGTTATTCATGTATCCAAACAGTTGGTCCATGTGTAATATATATATATATATATATATATATTTCTTTCTTTTTTCTTTTTTTTTTGGCAGTTATTTTTCATTTGTGGTACTCAGTGAACTGTGAAATGTACATTCATGTTTTACTATGTTGTCTTGTCATATTATGTGTCACCACCAGGGGAAGTGCAATTTAAATGTCGTTGTTATATGCAATGACAATAAAGGCATTCTATTCTATGAAGGTACCTGCACAGACAGCCACTGGTATTGCCACTCCATAAGCCTCCATTAAACCTTCAGTTTTTCTCGTCTCTTATCTCTGGTAGTGCCATCTCGGGCTCCTGAAAATGTCCTGGCCTTAGCAAAGTCCCCAGAAGTCATCTCTCTCTCCTGGATGCCTTTGCCCAGAGAGGCTCTCAATGGAAACCTGCAGGGATACAGAGTCATCTACTGGGCCAACCTGCCTGACGGAGGTATTAACATCAACACACCCAGACAATGATATGATTTATTGATCGATGCAGTTTACCTGCTATTAAGTCCATACATTTTACATAAGCTGATTTGTCATCAATGCTTGTTTTAATTGCTGTTGCTTGTCATAGTTCATCCACTAGAGGAAGCTGTAGTATTGTCATACTGTAAGATGCTGTTGTGAGTTGGAGAGTTAGTGTAACTTGGATAATTCAAGCTGTATTGTGTGTGTATTTTTGCAAAATCTTTAGATATAAACAGTTATTCCAACTGCAGTTGATCTCAGTATGAGACAATTGTAGCACATGCACTACTGTATATCTGACTCTTATCATTTTCCAAAGTTTAAGTGTAATTTTAGTGAACTTATTTGCACTTAATGTATATAGTAATATACATTTTTGATCTACATTTCATTTTACATATTTGATGAAAAATTTAACAATTTGTGTACAAATTGTACACAATTTGTGTACAATTTGTGTTTACAGTATGAGATGATTGTATAGTGGAAATACAAAGTCTGCATTGCACAGGGGGAATATCTGTGGTTCCTGGGTTTTTCCCTTTAATTTATACCCGGCTGTATAGCAGCAACCCTGCAGTCTTGCTGGTCCCCATCAATAATTCAAAATGCAATAACTCAGTGAGGCCCATTGCCTCAGCTCTGAGTGACAGGACATGAGGGAGTAGAGGAGAGGAGAACGGAATCAGAGCAATAATAAAAGCAAAATCCCTTGCACCATGCACCATTCCATTGTAGTGCGTACCCATTTTTATACCTAGGCTTATATATGTGTCTCCTCTCCTGTGTCAGAACTGGGAGAAATCAGGAACGTGACGACCAATCAGCCATCTCTGGAGCTGGATGGTTTGGAGAAGTACACCAACTACAGCATCCAGGTATTAGCCTTTACCAATGCTGGAGATGGTGTCCGCAGTGAACAGATCTACGTCCGCACTAAGGAGGATGGTATGATACATTACCAGATATAACAGAAACAACATATGTATGTTTACCCTACTGTAAATCGTACTAGTGTTTGCTTTACCATTATCATTTTCAATGCTTTTTCAAGTTCATGTTCTGAAAATGTGACAGTACAGTTAAGTTGCTTCTAAAAAAAACATGTAGCAGAAAGACAATAGACTAAAGTCAAGGTTATAAGGTGCTGTGTAGTGGAGGAATACTTATTTCTCACTTATAACATGACATATTCATGACCTTTTTCAAGAGTATTAAACAAACTGGGGATATTTGGTCTGCTTATGCTTCACGGTGATAATCATTTATACATATAGCAATACATACTAAAACTACATATGCATGTATATTCAGTATGTTTATCTTGGCCCCGCTGAACCCTACACTGTTCTCTTCTTCCCTAGTTCCTGGTCCCCCAGCGGGGGTTAAGGCTGCAGCCTCCAGCAGCTCTGTGGTGTTTGTCTCCTGGCTGCCTCCGCTCAAACTCAACGGCATCATCAGGAAATACATCGTCTTCTGCTCTAACCTGCATCCGATGGTAATAGCATTTGTATACCAAAAGATTTTCAGTGATCTTTTTTTCCAGCCAGTTTGTCAAAGCCAATCGAAAGATTGTGGTCTTGAGTAGCTCAAACATTAAAACGTGGCATGCTGCTACATGAAGCTTTGAGTCAAACCATCTGTATGTTATGAAAAGCCAACATGGTAGTTTTCTGTTAACAAATGACATTTCTCTGGACTTCACTGGTGCTGCCCAATGATACATTAATCTCTCCTCTCTCTCCGTTTTACAGGTGATGAGCGAGTTTGAGGCGTCTCCAGATACCTATTTCTACAGGATCCCCAATCTGGCTCGAAACAGACAGTACAGTATCTGGGTGGTGGCTGTGACGGCTGCTGGTCATGGCAACAACAGTGAGAAGATCACAGTGGAGCCTCTGGCCAAAGGTACACCAGCCCATCCAAGATGGCCTGACAATAACCTTTGATAGTGTTTAGATTCATACAGTTATTGTCATCCAAAGCATAATTATTAATAAGTTGAGTGCATTTTTGTAGTTGAATTGTATAAAAGCCCTGTATGAATGTTTATTGTCATTGGTTTTCATCAAGGTCTAAATACATAATTCAAAAGTGAACAAGGTTTGGTGTCAAGGTCACCAAAGTGTGTGTTTGTGTGTGTTTGTGTGTGTTTTAGCTCCCGCCAGGATTCTGACCTTCAATGGGACAGTGACCACTCCCTGGATGAAGGACATTGTTTTACCATGCAAGGCTGTTGGAGACCCTCCTCCTACCATCAAGTGGCTCAAGGGGAAGTATGTCGCACACACACACGGTCATGAAGTGCTGCTCAGTACAGATAGAACATTAAGCAATTGTAATGGCTTTTCATCGTGGCCTTTAATAAAGTAAATAACATTGTTTTTTTGTCTCCAGCACAAATGGAACTCCTACTCCTGTCCTTGTGGATGGTCGTCGTAGTGTCTATGGCAACGGCAGCTTCATCATCCGCACAGTGAAAGCAGAGGATTCTGGGAACTACAGCTGTGTGGCCAGCAACAACTGGGGGTCAGATGAGATCACACTTAACCTGCAGGTCCAAGGCAAGTAGTTATAGAACACACATTAAAGACCCATATTGTTGCACTGGGTAACAGGTTTCTTTCTCAAGGTGAACACCAGTTTGACAGGAGTGGGATTGGAACTTGAACAGCTGTTATATGATATTTCTTAGCCCACCAAATCTCCAAGCACAAAGGTTCCTTCCTCCTACTTTTGATTTTGCTCCCAAAAGCTCAGGTAAAAAAAAAAAGAAGAAAGTCAACAAAACATCCTGAACAAATGGTCATTGTCCAGGAGTGTGTCCCAACAGGGGACACCATATTGCTTGTTGCAGATTAGGCACAGAAAGACATGAGGCAGTATTTTTTAATCAAGATCTTTTTATGAAAAGTTTTACAGTATATTAGAGGTGCAGTAGTGAATGATCATTACAGAAACATGAGATGAACATGTCTATATACAGTATCAACAGCAGCTTATCAACAGCAGCTAGCACCAATACACTGTACCTAGGATAAACATGGACTAGATAGATATAAAGTGAAAAGAAGAATGACAAAAAAAAGTGCAAGAAATAATAACACAAAATAAAATAATCCTTCACCAGTCACTGCCTGTGTATTAGACATAGTATAAGCTCACTGTCATACCTGCGCTAGGAATGAGTGAAGAGTGTGCAGTGTAGTAAAGCTGCACCTAGTAGTCAAGCCTTTATAGGGTCTGGAATGCATTTAGAAACGTGACCCCACACTTTCTGAAATTTCCCATTTGATTGTTGAAGTGAGTATCTAATTTCCTCCAGTCTTAAACAGAACATCATGTCTTCACTTGAGCAGGATAGCCTGCCAAGCAAGAAGGGAGGCAAAAGATAAAGTGCATCGTTTTTCTGTAGTTAACTCTTCCTCCCCTTCCATGACCCCAAAGAGCGCAATCAAGGGGTTTGGTTCTAATTTGATGTTTAACACCCGAGAACGTGTATGTAAGATGTATCTCCAATATTTATTAAGGCTCGTGCAGGACCAGTACATGTGAATAAAAGAAGCTTCAGCAAATTCCCATTTGACACAGCATAGGCTAAACAGAGTACATGGAATATAATTTTGCTTTTGAAATTTGAGTCCTGTGTACAACTTTGAACTGAATTAGACAAGAGGCAGTTTAATACAAATACTAACCATGCAGTGAACTTTGATTCTTTATGTGTCCTCAGTCCCTCCTGACCAGCCACGCCTCACAGTTACCAAGACTACCACCACATCAATCACATTGTCATGGATACCTGGAGACAACGGAGGGAGCTCCATCAGAGGTGAGAGCGATGCAGTGGCACACACACTCACACACACACACACACACACACACACACACACACACACACACACACACACAAACACACACACACACACACACACACACACACACACACACATTGTCATGGATACCTGGAGACAACGGAGGGAGCTCCATCAGAGGTGAGAGCGATGCAGTGGCACACACACACACACACACACACACACACACACACACACACACACACACACACACATACACACACACACACACACACACACACACATTGTCATGGATACCTGGAGACAACGGAGGGAGCTCCATCAGAGGTGAGAGCGATGCAGTGGCACACACACACACACACACACACATTGTCATGGATACCTGGAGACAACGGAGGGAGCTCCATCAGAGGTGAGACGATGCAGTGGCACACACACACACACACACACACACACACACACACACACACACACACACACACACACACACACACACACACACACACACACACACACACACACACACACACACATACACACACACACACACCTCAAATGAATCTGAATCAGCACAGCGGACAGTTTCATCACAACTTAATGTGTACACAAATGTGCTTCAGCTAAATACATTATCCTTAATATAAAAATAATCACCCTTCAGCTCCTTATGATAACCATTGTCACCTCCCCCTTTACTCTGGTCTAACATTCCTGTTTTTCATTATCTGGTGGTTCAGTCTGAACACTCGCGTCCTAAAAGGTAGATTAAAAAGCAGCCGGGAAGATTAGGTCTGTTTAAGTGAAAGATTAAAGTGCTCCATCTTGAAGAAAGCACAATCACAGTGAGACTTTTTGCAGTGATTCATCATTGCTTCTAATCATCTGCTCCTGTCTTTAGAGTTGCAGTCACTATAAAAGCTGTTCAAGATGCCTTCTCTGCGATATTTGTTTTGCTTCCCTGCTCACAGCGTCATCCATCACCAAAATACACACACCTAAGCTTCCGATTGTCTATTTTTAGCCAGGCTTGCAGCGTGCTCTAGGGAAGGCAATGTTGGTCGGTCGGCCTAACATTTTTGTCCCTATAACTATAACTGAATAAATGAATGATTGGATGGATTGCCCTGAAATTCAGTACAGACATTCATTGTGCCCTGAGGATCAATCTTAATGATCTCTGAATTTTTATTTTGTGCTACCAAAAGGTCAACTTATTTACTTATTTACTTTTACTAAAACTAACGACTGTATTCCTGTTAGCAGCTGTAAACAATTATGAAAGATTTCCATGCGTTAGTTCAGCTACATTTATGATAGGTAGACTTGATATTGTGTATGCATTTGCCAAATGTAACAGTTGGTGATTGTACTGATATGATATGTCCATGGATGTTTGCTTTTCAGACACTTTCATTTTATCCAGACACTTTTATGCTACACTACATATTATTCAGCTCCAAGTCAGGTAAAATAAAATAAATAAATTGGAAAAATACATTTCCACTCATTATTACCACTCAGAAACTGGTAAATACTTTAACTTTCATTAGGAACAGTAGCATCATTAGTCTTTTTAATGAAAGCTGAGTCATGCTGAACCTGACAAGCACTATCTGAGATCTGAAATGGCCAGTGTGTAGAAGATGAACATGTTTAATTTCAACAATAAACTTTTCTCTGGTGACACTCGCAGGATCTAAAAATTGCAAAGTAGTCTCTCTGTTTTTCTACATTCTAATGAATTAGAGCCTCACAGGGTTACATTGTACATGCTATAGATTTTTAGTCTAGTTATTCTCTCTTAAGTCCTCAAACAAAATGTTGTCTTACATCCACTAATAATTCATTATAATGTATGTGTTAATAAAAGTGAAATACAAACAAATACAAATCTTCTGTCTCCCCTTTTTTCTCCCTCACCAATTGCCTCCCCAGGTTACATCCTGCAGTACTCAGAGGACAACAGTGAGCAGTGGGGCAGTTTCCCCATCAGCCCCAGTGAGCGTTCATACCGTCTAGAGAACCTGAAGTGCGGCACCTGGTATAAATTTACCCTGACGGCCCAGAATGCAGTGGGGCCAGGGCGCATCAGTGAGATAATTGAAGCTAAGACCCATGGGAAAGGTAGGGAACTGGATTTTGAGTTTTCTGTCTCAATGCGGCGCTGTGATAACAACTAATCATGTTGTTGAACATCATTCATTCATGGGGGCCATGTTCCCAAATCTATATTGCAATGTTCTCTAATAACTCCATTGGTAGAATGAATAAAAGTAGGTAATGGAATATTGTTTTTTCTCAACGATTTTGTTTTCATTGATTGTAAAAAGTCATATCTTAAAACTCCTATAAAACCCACTAATAGTAGCAAGTTACTGGGAGTAAAAATGCTTATATTCCTCTATAACTCATATTCCTTAGAGGATGTTGACTAGTATCAATGTATTATTTAACTTTCTTCATGTCCTCAAAAGTTGTAATGTTGGTCTACTGTGAGACATGTTGCCAAACTATGATCTTAAACTGTGAAATATTGGTAAGTTGCAGCTTCACCCTCTCTCTATCCTCTCCTTAGAACCACAGTTTGCCAAAGACCATGAACTCTTCACCAGCATTAACTCTACCAGGGCCAGGCTCAACCTGGTTGGCTGGAACAACGGAGGCTGTCCAATCACCTCCTTCATACTGGAGTACCGAGCAGTGGACTCGGCCACCTGGACCACTGCCCAGCGCACATCGCTGACCAAGAGCTACATCCTGTACGACTTGCAGGAGGCGACCTGGTACGAACTCCAGATGAAGGTCACCAACAGCGCTGGCTCAGCAGAAAAGAGGATCACCTTCGCTACTCTCAATGCTGACGGAAGTGAGTTGGGATTAAACAGATTGTCACAGAGTTGCACAGATAGTAAGGATCATTGGATCAGGATGGAATAGAAGTATAAGTAGTAACTCAGGGGTAATTTAAGAACACTTAAAAAAGTAATAAAACATCTCTCCAAACTGAAAATATGGTCAAACATGTCAGTCTAGTTAGCTCCCTCCTAACATTAATAATATGAAACAGGAAACAAGTATAAAAACAAATGAAGAGGATTTTGAGGGCAGTCTTGTTCTTTGATATCAGATCTCATCCAGTTATGAGTTATGAGACAGCGTTACAGTTGCTCTCTCTGAAACAGGACATCACTATGTTTCACATCAGCACACAATCAAAAGAAGAAGGAAAAATTAGACAGAGCTTAAGACCTTTTATATATATATATATATGTCAGTTAAAACAGTGTTGCATCCTTTATTGCCACTGTTTAGGGCAGTAATATTTTAGCATGAAATGCCACTCTGCAGTTCTGCCTACACTACGTGCTTTAAGAGTATTTGTGATTAAGACAGTTTTGTCAGCCTTTGAGCAAATTGACAGTTATTCTGACGGCTCAGCTGAGTAAGACAAGGGGGGCGGTCTTCAGATTCTCCACGGGCCATGGCGTAGCTTTCTTTGCCTTGGGCTACAGATTGTGTCAGTCATACACAAAGGACATTATAAGCTGTAAGGAAGGATAGGAGGTGGTGAGAGCTCTGTGGTACACTCCAGACTATTCATTATTTTCCTTTGAAGGGTATTGCGTGTTAGCTGCCTGTTATGTGTGAGTGGATGTGTTTTTGCATGTACTGTGTGTGTGTGTGTGTGTGTGTGTGTGTGTGTGTGTGTGTGTGTGTGTGTGTGTGTGTGTGTGTGTGTTTGTGGGCATGTTTATGTGGATGCTATTGTCAGTTTGACAGTGGGTCTATAGCTCAGTTTAGATGCTGAGCAGCAGCACAGGAGACTAAAAGCATATATTCAGTGATTAGGAAAATTAGGAAACTTTAACAAAGCAGTGATCCAATTCCTGTGGACAACAAAACAATCAAGCAATATCAATAAAGCAAAGGTGAGTTTAAGTCCACCGACCGATCGGGGTTTGCATGTGAATGTGAATGTGTTTATATTTCTATATGCCATTTGTTGGCCCTCCATTCGTTTTTCGAACACACTGATTCATCAACCAGTGAACGAATGGATGGATGTCTAATAACTCCAATATTATCAATAATAATCATATACACAACGCTCAAGTTAGAGGCTAATAAAGGACCTCAAATATGTTTTTATTGTATTTAGAACAGCCAGAATAGCTTTTAGCTTAAAATCTGTGGATGACCTAGAAGAAATGCAGCTTATGGGATTTCTAGCTTTTTTTTCAGAGTTCAGGGATTTTAACAAAGTCTGCACATTAATAGCACTCATGTGGAAATCAATATTTCAAAATTGAATTACTAAAATGTGTCAATCCTATAATCTTTGATTGTTGCATATTTTATTCAGCCCTTTACTTACAGGAATCATTGTTTTTCACCACAAACAGAAGGCTGAGTCAGGTCACTCCAGATGAACATTCAACTGAGGCTCTTGGTGTCTGTCTAATTCCTCATAAATGTCTGAATGTCTTTATTTCCAAGGTACCATCCCTCCCTTGCTGAAAACAGGAGATCCCATCTCAGACAACATGTCAGGCAGCGGGGGTCTGAAGATGGTGGTGACCATCACCTCTGTTCTCGTGGTAGCCGTACTGGTCTTTATCATGCTCATGGTGCTAAAGAGGAGACGGAGGGAGCAGAGGCTCAAGAGACTCAGAGGTGGGTTGAAGATCAAATTATGGTTAATTTTGTATGAAGTGAATCTCATTAAGTAAAAATGCACTTTATCTGAATAACAAAAATACATCTACACATTATTTAGTCCCTATGCACATGATCATACTGTATACACACATGGTGAAACACCTACACACACCCAATCTACGAGACTGACATGTAATTAAAATCATTTTATGCTCTACTAATAATAATAATAATAATAATAATAATAATAATAATAATAGTACATTTTATTTGGCGGAGGCCTTTCTAGATACACAAGGACATCTTACATGTTTAAGAGGGCATAAAAGAAAAAAATACAATAGAATACATTTAGCTTCATAGAAATATAGTTAACAAAATAGACAACATCTGAAAAGTGCTAAGAAACTACAGAAAAGCAGTAAAAAAGTGTGTTGGGAGGGTTTCTATGGCGATGCAGTACTATGAAGACTTTTTACATGAATTGACTGTGTCTACTGCATCTGAACCAGTTAAAATGTGTCAAACCAAAACTGAGGCTAAACTTTGCTTTTATCATTAAAAAAACTTCAGTAGTTGTCTCTTCAGGACAAATGCCTCCATGTTCATTTTTCCAACTCTCTAACATGCTTTCGTTGCCTTTATATAAGTGGAATTATCAGTGATTGTACAGTATTTCCACCGCTGTAGCTTATCAAGTAGGACAGTACTATTATGGTATTAACTACCTCTTTGCTGACTTCACAGATGCCAAAAGCCTGGCAGAAATGCTGATGAGGTATGTATGCTTAATTTTAATTTATGCCCACTGTTTTTCTTTAAGCAGCGGCCATAAATCACAATGTAGCCCAGAGTTACAGTAGCTATCAGTAAAAATCAAATATATTACCCTCAGGATATGCTGTCCCTCTTGCCTTCTTACAGCTACTTATCAACTTAAATGGAATTGAATTAGCATTTCTGCGATACAATGCAAAAGCACGCAGCTGAAAAGTAATGACATTTTCTCATTAATCTCCTCAGTAAGAACACACGGACTCCAGACACAGTGAACAAGCAGCAGCAGACCTTAAGAATGCACATCGACATTCCCAGAGCCCAGCTCCTCATCGAGGAGAGGGACACCATGGAGACAATCGGTAAGACACTTAAAGGGAGACCTCGATATTCTCAGTCACCATATTCATTATGCTTGTGACTGACAGAATCATTTTTTTCTATCTTTATCTTTTGTTTTCCTGCTTTGCTTTCTTTTGTTCCCTCCTGCCTCTCCCCTCTTTTAACTTATTTTTCTGTCGTTTAGATGACAGGTCCACCGTG
This sequence comes from Sander vitreus, assembly GCF_031162955.1. Classification (NCBI taxonomy): domain Eukaryota; kingdom Metazoa; phylum Chordata; class Actinopteri; order Perciformes; family Percidae; genus Sander; species Sander vitreus. The sequence continues at coordinate 22,156,549 of NC_135857.1, forward strand.
CTGTTGACAGACAATGACTTTGGGGAGACAAATAAGCAGAAATCCTCCACAGTGACCCACACAGTCCACTACCAGTCTCTGTCCCAGGCCACTGGACCGCTGGTGGACGTGTCCGATGCCAGGCCTGGAACCAGTGAGTCCCATCACCGTCAGTGCTCATAATTTATTTCCTTTACTACTAATATTAATACTATTAATACTAGTCCTTTGTTACTAACAATAACATAATGCTGAAAAAGTGTATTGTGGTTTTGTATTTGGTACAGCCATGAATCTTGCACTGCTAATTTCCCTCTGAATCTACATTGTTGTACTCTTGTAGATGGATGTCACTTTAGAAGCAATTTGCCTTAGAACCATAAAATACAAACACTGTTTATAGCATTCCATTGCCCATTCATCTGAATTACACGCAAGGCAAATAGCTTTTCTACCTTGTCTTAGCTTAACCGTAGACTGCCCCTTATACAGCATGTGAGCCACCTTCCAGCAGTCCGCACACACACACACACACACACACACACACACACACACACACACACACACACACACACACACACACACACACACACACACACACACACACACACATGCACAAGGACATAACATGCACAGAACAATATCACACACACATGCATTTACACACCAGCGTACTGCATAGTCGAATGATTGGTTCGTTTAACCTGGCCAGTGGGGCATGAACCCAGTTTGCTGACTCATCCCCATTTTCTTCTCCTCTCTGCTGTTGGCCAAACACCTCCATCATTTCATCCCTCCAACCCGCTGATAGGATTACTGTCTGACCTACTACAATTACGAGCACTATTCTTTTCTGCACACATCCAATCCAGGCCTTTTCTAAAGGCTCTCACTCTGATTTGGTCCAGCGGTGCATAGAGCAGCAGCCTGTCTGGGTCAGGCTGAATATGAAACTATTTATATGTCTATTTGGAGACAGTTAGATCTTAAGATGGATGGTCATTGCAGGGAGCTGTGGGATGGTAATGTTCAGTGTTCACTGAAGGGGTGAACTGTAGATTTGTACCACAACACTGTGGAAAAGACATATATTCCCCTTCTCGTTCTTAGGTTCCAGCTATAAATCATGTCGTTTTTGGTTACTGATGAGCCACATCTAAACAGCTGTTTGAATGTTCACAGGGTCACTGTATGAGTGATCCAAAAACACTGTCAACTGTTAACTTTGTCTTGCAACTGAAGGTGGGGAATTTGATTGTGTCTATCAAGAATTAGGCCTCCAGGTTCTGAAGGCAAATGTGTCCCTGTTGGCTTAAATGTGCTTTTTTGATGCCATCTCTAAAGAAGTCATTTTTCTGTAAAATGATGATATTATTGAGTCATTTAGAAATAAAAATACTCTCTTGGAGACAAACATAATTCTCATAATTAGATTTTTAAAGACAAATTTGAAAGAATGCAGTTTATACTATCCAATCCCAGGTGCACATTGACTCTTTCAGTACTGTACACTGATGAATGCCTATAAATGGAATAATTAAATACTATTTTTTTAAGCAAGTTCAGATCCTAGACCAAGAGAGTAATTCTAAATAGTAAAATTGCAAGTAAATGTGTCATTCAACAGAAAAATGGAGTAGCTATTATTAGCTCTGTTCACCAACAATTTCACCCGTTCTCTCCTCACCAGATCCCACTGCCAGACGCACTGCCAAAGCTGGTCCTGCCGCGGCACGGAGCCGCTACGCCAGCCAGTGGACCCTGAACCGGCCGCACCCAACCAGCTCCTCACACACCCTGACCACCGACTGGAGACTCCCTACGCCACGTGCCACTGGATCTGTGGACAAGGAGAGCGACAGCTACAGTGTCAGCCCCTCTCAGGATACAGGTAGAGTAGAGCAAGGTGGAGTGTGACCATCACAGTTGTCCAGGAACAACATGGACTCTTTGGACGCCTTTCTTTTTTAAATTAGGGTTAGAAAGTTGGGGGTGTGTGACAGAAATAATGTTGCTTTTGTGACATTATCAAGCGTGATGGCAATCTGCATGGCTTTCACATTGGCTTCTGTGCAATCCAAAACACAAGGGTGAATCCAACTTAAACCTACACCATTTCCCTTTTTCTTTTCCATACTTTTTTCTATCACTGTATTGTATCAAACCATATACAAACACCACATAAATGAAGTTAAATTTCACCTTCTGACGTTTATTTCTCAGATCGTGCACGAAGCAGCATGGTATCAACAGAGAGTGCGTCTTCCACCTATGAGGAACTGGCCAGAGCCTACGAGCATGCCAAGATGGAAGAGCAGCTCCGGCACGCCAAGTTCACCATCACCGAGTGCTTCATCTCTGACACCTCATCCGAACAGATGACAGCAGGGACCAACGACTACACTGACAGCCTGACCTCCAGCACGCCGTCTGAGTCAGGCATCTGCCGCTTTACCGCTTCGCCGCCCAAACCTCAGGATGTCAGTCGGGTCATGACCATGGCCGTGCCCAAGGCACACAGACCTGGTAAGGAAGTGGAATTACAACACAACTCATTCAACCTTGTATTTCCCCTACAATCATTGAGCAGCCCCTTTGTCCCCTTTGCATTCCAACCGTACATTATGAAAATCATAATCTAGCTTTCATGTTTATTTTATACAGCAAACCAGTGTAGGATCACTATAGAATAATACTAGTTATATGGCAGGTCTGTTTGTCTCTGACACACCTATCTCCCCTGTGTTGTTAGATCAAGTGGTGGAGATAAAAATGAATACATTAGACCTCAAGTGCATTCTTTAGAAATGTTTTTGCCAACAACCGCTGTTACATACAGTATAGTCACATTAAACCATTACACAATACACAAAACTCTCACTGGAAGTGTTCCAGCTTTTTTCAAGGTCTTCTTTAGGTGTAGCCACCTGTTTTTCTAAGAGGCACACAGTAAGCAAGCCCATCACACCTCATGAAATTCAGTTTTTCCAACAGCACCCCAGGTATGCCTTTTATTGTAAGAATTCAGAAATCTTTTATACTGGTAAATTATGTTAATTTTTACACTACATGAAGACTGTGTCTCAAAAGTCTTTCATTACATCTGCAGTTTGAGGAAACCTGCTATGCTGTCCTGCGCTCTCCTTTCAGGTTGTAGTCCTACCTTACATGACCCTCTGCTCCTCCAGGAAGCCCTGCAGATCAATTACAAGTTCTGGCAGAGCATGCCCACGAGCTGCAGACCACACACAGTAGCACAGACATTCAAACAGACGGACATATCTCATCCATCATCCCATCTGCTGTCATGTTAGAAAGAAGTGTGTGTGTGTGTGTGTGTGTGTGTGTGTGTGTGTGGGCTTGTTTAACTATATTCGTGGGGTCCAAAAACCGGGAGTCCAGTATACTTGTGGGGTCCCGACAGCTTTGTGGGCCAAAATGCTGGAGTTTAGAGGGCTGTGTGTGTGTGTGTGTGTGTGTGTGTGTGTGCGCGTGCGTGCGTGTGCCCAAGGGTACACTTCTTACAACACACAGTAGCACAGACATTCAAACAGACGGACACATCTCATCCATCATCCCATCTGCTGTCATGTTAGAAAGAAGTGTGTGTGTGTGTGTGTGTGTGTGTGTGTGTGTGTGTGTGTGTGGGCTTGTTTAACTATATTCGTGGGGTCCAAAAACCGGGAGTCCAGTATACTTGTGGGGTCACGACAGCTTTGTGGGGCCAAAATGCTGGAGTTTAGAGGGCTGTGTGTGTGTGTGTGTGTGTGCGCGCGCGTGCGTGCGTGCGTGTGTGCCCAAGGGTACACTTCTTACAATCCTCAGTTTAATCAGACAAGGGTTGAGGCCATCAGATCAGCTTCTTAAGTTTCAGGCCTCATTATGTTTTGAACGTTTGTGCAAAGGACAGAAGACTCATATCACCAGTTCACCAGGGAATAAGGGCAACTAAAGGCTATCTGTCAACCTTATCTGAAGCTATTGTCACATAGTACAAAACAGCACACCGCCACAGTGTGGAGTTCATTGTAATACCACACTCTTAGGCTGGTGTGGCATCACTAAGTGCTAGAGTCTGGTGTCAGTTACTTTGGGGGTTACATTATAGGCATAGGAATCAAGCTGTGTTACCTCTACAGTTTCCGGGTCGGTTGTCAACTGTTTGTAACGAGTTGTGTTTTGACATTGCACAAAAAAGCAATATATGCACTCATATAGAAAGTTTGGTTTAATCAGGAAAATGGAAGCACATTTCTTTTGCCGTGACTGAGTCAGACCTAAATGTGTATTACATTTTTTTATTAGAGTATTAGCGTTTTCAGCTTTTTAGCTGTGTCAAATGTTATGTATTTCAGCTGACTCTACAGTCAGTGAACTGTAAAATAATAGGAATGCTGTTTTCTGAGAGGCCTGCAGCAACTCTAACAATGAATACCCATACAGCAAGGTGCAGTTGGATTTACACACATTATTTTAATCACAGGATTGCTGGCTTTAAAGATAATAAGCCTTTGTAAATAGCCGCTCTGACCAATGTTTATCCTCATTGTAAGAATTTGCTTCTGCATATGAAAAGGTTGAGTGTTTATTTCTTTTAACCAATCCTACCATGGTACTAAATGGCCAAAATGACAATGGCATTGATATGATATAAGGAAAGCCCTTTCACATTACATGTAGTCATTTGACCCAGCATTCATATACGTTTTTTGAGTGCAGCTTTAAGATAACCCTTAACTGGTACAAAGGGACCAAGTCCAAACCATGAAAAACAGTCCCAGACCAAAAGTATGTGGACAAGGGGAGTTCCATCTTCTTTTTTACAGGTATGGCTATCAGTTAATCACTTTTCACCTTCATATAGTAAAAGTAAATGTTCTCTCCACACTTGTAAATTCTAAGTAGAGTATATTACGAAAACTAATCTGTTGAAACCCAGACGCAGTGCGGGGCAGTTTGACTGACAGCTGGTGAATGACCCAGCTTCAACTCCCTCTCTGTCTCTATTACATCTGACTAACCTGAACTGGCCTCACCTTCCTTCTGAAAGGTCAAAGGCAGCTTCTCTCATTCATCTGTCTCATTTCATGTGACCACCCTCACCTGATAAACTTATTAGAGTAACAGTTGGTTTATGGGTTGACCATTGGGTACGTGTCCCATTACAGCTTGTTCTACCGCACTTTGCTCATAAACGTTTAAAGGGCTACAGGCATTAGTCATCTTATGATAGGTCTGTAAATATGTTGCATGTCACCCTTCACAACAGTACAGACTGATCTGAAGATGCAACACTTACACAGATTAATGGCTTGGCAGGGAGTTGCTGTTGTATTCTGGTTACACATAGTGTCCCATTACTGTACAATCTGCAATTTACTGGCTGATTAAAACTTCAAACTACATTTCTAACGAGCTCCTGCAGAAACACTTAAATCTATATTTAATTCAATTAACACTCATAGCCATTCATCATCTTTACTGGCACTAATAGGGCTTATTATAAAACACAGTAAATTATTCATTCTCCCCGTGAACCCAGGAATCCATTCTCCAAGGTCACATCGGCAGAGAGAGACCTCGTCTGTGCTGGCATTAACGCTGAGCAGCTGGCAGGGAGCGCGTGTGTGCGTCCATACGCTATGTACTTACATTTGTGCATGTGTGGGCTGTGTACATGTGAGTGTGTCGCCACGTGTGAGGGAGAGAAAAAAGAGATTTAAGCAATGAATCGTACGCCTGTAAATGTCTGTTGATCTATGGTCCTCTGAAAGATGAATGTTAAGATGAACTTTTCAGCAACGATGAAAACATACAGATAGATCCTCAGCTTGTCTCCAGCCCACTAGATCTGGCAACCCAACAGGGAGGGACTAATTTGCTCTGTTAAATATGTAATCCAATCAGTAAAAGGGATACAATAACAGTAGAGGAACCATAAACTTACTGAACCAAATGAAGGTGTCTCTCCCTCTCTTTATCTACCTCTTATCTAACACTTCAGACAATTACTTAAAGATTGAAGAGACAGCTTTTAATCATGCTTTATCACTCAGTTAAGGTATTAAATCTGACCTGGTTTATCTTGCTACTGGCGTTTACAAGTGATTCTGTTTCCTAATAAGACTCCAGTTCTTGCCTCCTACAGTGCAATTGAACTTGCAGAAGAGAGGGGGTGTGATAATTACCAAATGCAAGCAAGAATGTATGTAGTATATATTGACATGGACATATTCCATCATTTACCTTATTCACAGTAAGAAAAGATAGCTCAATAACTTAGTCATTGCATCAGTCCCTGACAATGATAGCAAAGATAGCATTGTAATATTCAGCTCCCTATTACATTATATTCTGCACATTTGTCCTGATAGCAAATCAAATAGATTCACATTTGGTGGGAAATTGGTATTACATTAAAATGATAGTTTTGTGAATTATAATCGCAGAAGCCCCGAGGTGAGCAAATGTAACAGTGTGAATGTGAATTTTCAACTCTCTGTGCAGTTAATTTAAACCGAGAGGAAAGAATAATACAAATGGAGTCTGTGGAGAAACTCAGATCTGTTAGGAGCACATACTGCACACAGTGGGAATCCCAGAGAGTCTGTGGGGGCGAGCAGAGACTCTCTGGTGAATATCTTCATGGAACCAAGCTGACCCCATTTGCAAAGAGCAAGAGTGGATGAGGCCTCTGTAGTCTGTGGTACTGTTCTTAATCTTTCTTAAGGTCAGACTGTAAGCTAATTTTTTTTAAATATATCAAGTTTTCTTTATTTTTTAACATAATTATGAAAATGGGACACTTGTTAAGTGTTATCTTCATCAAAGGGGAAGGAGAAAAACAACATGCATATGATATTCTTTTGTAATATCATTATTTACATGCAATTGATGAATAATTAAAGCTGCCATAATCAATATTTTTATACAGTAAAAACAATGGATCAAGTGACTACCTGTAATGTGCTTTTTAGCGCTTTCAGCTCATTGTTTTGGTTTTACAACCCACAACTTAAACACAGCATTAGGTATTTCCCCCAGGAGTTTGTGAAGACCAAAAACAGAGCTAAAAGGAGTGCTAAATGTGTACATAAGCAACTGTTTGCCAACATGTTCACCATGAAAACCCTTAAGTTGACAATATGTCAACATGATCACATTGGGCTACAGGCTTCATTTGTCTGTAGTGACCAATCACAGCCATTCATTCATATCAATGTAATAGGGTGACATAATTGTTGTCTTTATAGCTTGTTCCGCTGCCTCCAAGTGTCCAAAGAAATCAATCAAAGCTGCTTTAGAGTATTTTTATTCCTGTCCAACAACACATAAGAATATCGCTGTGCATGATGACAAACTGTAATTGAACTAAACCTTAATTGTCTATCTCCTGTACCCTCCCAGCAGGAGAGCTGGTCCACTTGCCGCCATACCTCCGTATGGACTTCCTGTTGAACCGTGGCGTGCCACTGGCAGCCCGAGGTGGAGGGGTCAGCAGCAGCAGTGGCAGCAGCAGCAGTGGAGGAGGAGGAGGAGGAGGAGGAGGTGGTGGTGGAGGAGCAGGAGCAAGTGGAGTTGGTGCTGGTGCTGCAGGGGAGACAAGAGGAGTGGGAGGAGGAGGTGGAGGAGGAGCCATGGGCCAGACCTGCCTAGAACCCCAGAGGAGCCGTACCTTGAAGAGGCCACCTCCTATGGAGCCCACCCCCATGGAAGTGCCATCACCCAGGGAGGTGCAGCAGTGGCAGCCAGGAACTGCCTCCACCCTCCCCCACAGGGATGTCCGGGAGAGGGGAGAGGCCCGGGGTGAGGTCCGGGCAGAGGTCCCCTCCTCAGGAGACCTAGCCCAAGCACAGGCTGCCAAGCTCAGCACTTCCCAGGAGTCACTGCTGGATTCCAGAGGACACCTGAAACAGAGCAACAACCCCTATGCCAAGTCTTACACTCTGGTATAACACCGGGACACACACCGGACTGCTTCAGACAACAGGACTACTGCAGACACACTGAAGGAGGAAGGACAAGCGACAGACGACAGGCACAGGATGGACAGTTTACCACAACAGAAATTGTTGTATATAGAGCCGTTTCTGACATGCGTCTGAAGTGGATGCTTTTCTTTGAGTCTGTCTTTTTTTCTCTCACTCTTTTCTTTCTTTCCTCTCTCGCTCTTCTCTGTTGCTTTCACACTTTCTCACACCACGCTCCTCTTCTGATGAATTTTCTCTCACAGTTTTTATTTTCTACTTGAGTATACTTTTATTCTAAAGTGACAACATATGAGGATTGCCAAAATGATTTATTTAAAATTTGAGAAAGAGAAAAAATACTATTGAATTTATATCAAGGACAATTATAGTCATTATTATTATTACTATTATTATTATTATATAAAAACAGAAAATATCTATTAAAAAAAACAAAACAAAAAAACAAGAAGGGAAGGGGAGGAGGAGGAGGAGGAAGTAGAGGACTCCTCTGGGGAACTCTGCAGGAGAACATTGCTTTCTTAATTTATTTTTATTTTATTGTTGCAGTGTGATGAAATCTGTGATTGGGTAACTGAGGGGTTTTTTAGCACTACGAAGAGCCAATAGAGGAGAAGAAGAATGATGCCGGATACGACCGCCAATGCTGACCAATCCTAACGTTTTTCAACCTTTCTGACGACTGCATGGCGACTGATCAAATGACATTAATAGGAATGGCTGGAAATCCCAAAAAAAAAAAAAAGAGAATTTTTGTCACACTATGAAATTATACAATGTGAATATATATAAAGAGATCACTTTTATTTGTGGATATTACGGGGGAAATGATTTGGTTAATAAAGTCCTTAGTCATGTTTGCACACATCTGACTTTGATTCATATTGGTCGAGCCCAACATCTGTCCCTGTTCCTGTTTCTCTCTTCCTCCTCCTGTCCCGCTCTCCTTTACCCTACTCTCTATATCACCCATTCTTCTCATGCTCTCCATTGAGAACTGTAATTTAAAGTAAAGCACAGTAGTTTCTGTTGGTTATTGTGATTAGTCAATCAACAATCAATCAACATTTATTTATATAGCGCTTTACAGCAACCAGCAGGTATCCACAGTGCTTTACATGAAGAAGAGGAAATTAAATATATTTATTTTCATCAACATACTACACAGACTGAGCTTAAGCACACCAATATATATTATTATTATTATTATTATTATTATTATTATTATTATTATTATTATTATTATTATTATTAAACAAACCTGTCATGTTTACTGAGCAGGGTTAGTCATGTGTACAAGTTGTTTCCAAATGAATTGCAGCAAATGGAAAGTTATTGAGATAAGATTTCTCCAACTCTTCCGCCAGTTGCATCCACACACCAGCAGGAAGCATATAAAGGTGAAGAACAACCTTGGCAGGGCGGGCGCCTGGGTAGCTCACCTGGTAGACCATGTGCCCATGTACAGAGGCTCAATCCTCAACGCAGTGGCCACAGGTTCGGTTCCGAACTGCAGCCCTTTGCTGCATGTCATTCCCCCTCTCTCTCTTCCCTTTAATGTCTAAGATGTCCTATCCAATAAAGGCCTAAAATGCCACAAAAAAAATTCCTAAAAAAAAATAAATAATAACCTTGGCATGGCACAAACATGAACTACCACCCTTAAAAAGGCATCAAAACAGGTTTGTATTGATGCAGCTGTGTCTTGGTTTTGATCAACAGATGGCGCTGTGGAGTCAGTATATTGAGTCCATTTGCTGCTTACAGGGAGTGAGCCTGAGGACTTTGAGCAGTGGAAAGGGATGGTTCAGCACCAAAACTATTTGTGACAACCTCGAGAGAGACATCAAGGGCAACCCAGCAGTCTGTTCCAGTGTGTATCTTGCCATTTGCAGGAGCACGCCACCAGTGAATTATTCATGCCAGCGCTGACACGGGAACCTAGATCAGGTTTACACTGTCACAATGATCCCCACAGTGCCCGAGAATGTGGATGAGGCAGCAGAGGCAGGGAAAGATTGCATGTGCACAGTATGCATATAAATGCACATATACACATATAGTCATCTTTAGGGAAATCAATGCCACTGATGTAGAATTCTGTTGCTAAGCAGAAAATGAAAGCCATTATCTGTTGTTTTCTAGATGGTGTGTGTCTGTGTCAGAGAGAGGGGGCAAATGCCATGCAACATGAAACATCTGCTGCATGTTTGAATACTCAGCCTGCTGATGCACCAGGAAAATGTCATGCAGTTACTATAAATAATTCCTAGTGTAGCTCTCTTCACGACAACACAGACACATGTTGGTTCTTTGAAACGGGCGTTTATTGCTTTGCTCATCTGTCCTTAATGCATCCACGTCACGCCGTGAGAACTACATGAATGAACATAGTAAGCATGTCAAATTAATTATACATTACTGAAGAAAATAAAATACAAATTCCACTTGCGCGAATATAAACAAAGTTTCACATGTAAGATAAAATACCTCGTTGGCTGCTTGTCCTGAAAAGAGGTTTTTAAATCCTTTGGAAATCCTTCACAGTTCGCTTTGACCTCCGACAACAGTGAAACTCCAACTTAATTAGCAGAGCGCCGTAACATGTGCACACGTTAGGTTTTCTTTGGTCCATTAACAAATTCCGCAGCAGTGGAAACCACAACAGAGAACTTAAGTAACAAAAAACACAATGGACTAAAATCTAACTATTACATCACATTCACTTTAACCTTTACATTAAACATATTTCCTATGTATTTACTGTAGGAGACTATGAATATAAACTATAAATTTACTATGAATTTTGCATTAATTATGCGTCATAAACACAGCACATATTTAACAGCACTTACCTAGAAAATGGTCACACTAGAGATAAAAATTTACTGTGGATGGATTACAATAATTGCAGTTTCTTTTTTATCTGTGCACTCCCCTCACTGGTTTGAGGTAGTATAATGAAGATAGATGTCCCACCTACGCACTGAAAAGACTTTATGACTTTGTGGTTGCCCTCATACATTAGGAAGAAGCAGGATGTGTGGGACTCCTGGCTGCAGGCCATTATCACACTCCCACGCACACAGCAGCCAAAAAGGGGATCTTTGAGATAGAAAAATGCTAAAAGGAGGTTTCAAATCTAATAAAATTGTCGAATGCGCCCCCATTTTTTGCCTGATGTACCCCCACAGTCAGATGAACTCAAATGCCCCTTCATCGACACCACCCATCCAAATGTTCAAAGGTGATTTTCAGGTGGATGTAGCGCTACTGATTATGTAAAAGTCAATTTTGTTACCATAATAATATTTTTCTCAGTCAGTTTGGTCAAGTTTGCATTTACCTCTTGGAATGGCAGAAGCTGGACGTTTCAACCACTTATCCATACTTTTAACTATTTAGGCCCAGGCATAGCCAAATAAGGGATTGTTGTTGTGTTTTAATGTGTTTGTATTTTTTAACGATTTGTTTTCGATCATGGATGTTTTCGATAGATGTCGCTGGTATATTCTGGCCAATTAAAAGTCCGGAATATCAGTGTGGGCGGAGTTGACTTTTGACCTGTTGCGTGTTATAAAGTTTTTGTGCGCTGTACGGTCGCTGTCGAGGTGCATAAATAGTCCAAATTTGCGGTGAATTAAAAGCTACTAAATTATAGAATTAACATGCCAAAACAAATATCCATCCAAACAGTAGGAGGAAGAAGTAAACGAAACAATTGAGGACTTGTCTTAAATGAAGCTAAAGCAGCAGGCTTTACCGCCAGCTTGTGTGTGTTAACGTTAGCTGAAGCGCAAAATACAATAGGGCAATTCTTCATGGGGTCGTTGTCAAACTTCCAGTGACATCTTGCAGTGTGGAGAGACTGTTTTCTACAACGAATAGGATTAAGACGTTTCTCCAATCATCAATGAACAACTTAACTTTACCGTCACTCGAACAGAAATCAACTCCATATTCAACAACAAGCTACACCGCCTGCACCTTGATGTGAACTGGCAGCCTGAAGTCACCCACGGTAAGATAATAACGCTACTTTGATGCCCGTCGTGGGCCATGAATGACAATAATGGTCATTATAAATATGCAGTCACTGAAGGTGGATGTGTCTTGAGATTGTTGTAGCCTATTGTTTGTCACTAACGTTATGTGTTGGCTTTTCGTTCAGAGCGGTTAAGATTTCTGCTTGTAGAGGACATGTGCGTTGGTAAGGTGCTAGATGGTGTTAGTTTTGTTCTGGTTGGCTTTGTTGTTTAGGTCTGTCATTTTTTACTCTGAGAGTCTATCACAGTAACGCCTCCTAGCCTATTATGTCAAGCCTATGCTCATGATCTAATAGTAATATTGATAGGCCTAAATAAAAAAACATTATCATGGAAAATGTAGACTTTGAAAAACAGAACAAAATACCAAGGCCTGTTTTTCACATGCGTGCCCCTATAATGTTTTCTATGCCACTGATTTATCAACTAGCCTACTAGCTTTTCACTTATGTAGCCTGCTTTTTGCTAACTATTTCAACCATTCTTTTTTTTTAGCTCACATTTTTTAAGCTATTTATCCATTACTTTTAGCTTTCTGCCAATTAATTTATATGTTACTATAAGCTATTTCAACCATTTATTCATTGACCTACTTTAAACTCTTTAAGCTATTTGTCCTCTACTTAGATTTTTCATGTATTCACATTTAGAGAACACACACTGATTAGGCTGTATGTCATGTTGCTGTATCGTACACACTGTGTACATGTTATGTAAATAGGATCATCTGTGTCACACAAGGATAACTTGTTGTTGCCATTAAGTTTTTACGCACTCGTTCTGGCTATAGATGATTTAATATGTGGATATACAGCATTTCTAAAACCAAATTGTAATTTCCATTTTTCAAATTAGTTGAGCTACAATATTTCCACGTTCCCTATCAACTAAGTAGCCCCGGGAATCAGTTTCTTTTAACTGTCCACCGAGGATACCATGGTGTGACGTGGAATGTCAGTGTGCAGAAGCAGGTTAGGAATAGACTAGCATACTCCCAAATGGGTTTCATAATTCATAATGAGGTGCCTGAAGAGTTGGCAGGAGACAGGGGGGTAATTTAGAGAGCATGAAACGGAAGGATTTTCCCCCTGTGTTCACACAACACTCCCCTAATCATTATTTTTCTTCTCTAGTCTGTTTTGACCTCCATCTCCATTCCCTCTGCCTCATGTTACTTTATTCATCCAGTATAGTCTGTCTGTTCTTCAGTGAAGGACTTGAGGAGCACAAGAAAACGGTTTCCCATGAGGTCATTTTCTCAGATAGGGCAAACAGCAGCTAACTGGTTACCGCCACATCTGTTTTTCCTATACAAAGTCTGTAAACTCAAGGCAAATGTGTATCCTTTTGAGATTGATGGTCAAGAAAACAAAGTAATCGAGGACAGCTTACACGTGGTATGATAGCTACAGCCTTTTTAAACATGTCTATTTTCATTAGAGCTTCCGTCTTCAGTTAAGATAAAGACACAAGTTTACCCTTCTCTGAGCTCTCTGCTGTCTATTGCATTTCTTAAACATGCAGACATCTTGACTTACAGGCAAACACAGATAATAAACAGCAATATAAGACAAAAAAATGTGCTTATTCTGAGTGAAAAAGGACACATAACTTGATTATTTAAAGATTAATTTAGTCAACCCTGCTTTTTAAATTACATCCTGTAGATTCAAATACATTGTGCAAAAATATAGTAATCTAAAGGTAACTTTTCATTATAGAACTGAAGTAATTGCAATATTACAGATTACATGTTAAATGTTTGGACAATATTGATGTCTGAAGAACAGATGTCCATGGACAGACATGGTCTTAAAGTATGTATGTAATGACTACAATTAAATGATGGAGAGTCTTATTAAGAGAGGCCGATGTCTAAAGGGGCTGTTAATTCTACTTAATTGGTCATAGATAATTTGACACAGAGTCTGTTGAATGCATTGTATCACAAAAAGATAAGCTATTGTAGCATGCTACATAAAAAGGAGTTAGCTTTTGATCTTTAATAAAGCTGTGTGTGGAGCATGGCACTAATACAACCAGCGTCCGGGGGTTTGAATCTCACTACAGCTGCTGGATTCACTCCTGGTATTGTAATGTGCTTTAGATAAGCTTCCACCACCTGCTCAAATAACTGATCTGATTTGAGCTCAAGCTGTCTACAGAGGGACTTAGAGTGACCTATGTAGCTGGTATCTCAAAAGGGACTTTTCAGTAGAACTGTAATACTAGCAAATTAAATAAGAGTAGATCTTTCAGAGTATTACATCATATTTAGGGCTGTAACGATATGCGATATGAAACCGAAATCGCAACACTGAGATGCACGAACCTGTGTCGTGGAGTGAGAAGGCAGAATCGCAACACACCCCTTCCAACTCCCAGAGTTATCGACCTCAGCCAATAAGGAGTCAGATTATTAAATGGGCGTAAAGTGATCTCCCCATGGATGGAAGGGTCTTCCTTACATTTCCGAAGAGAGTAAACGTAGCGGTTGAATTAGTAACCAAACTAAATGATCTTTAACAAATTACAACCCAGCAGCGAGACAAACTTAGCGCGAGCTCCGCTCACTTGTCTCATCCATCTCGTGTCGCGAACAATGCTGAAGAAACTGGCCGCCACTTCTTGAACTGACCTCGGACTGATAGCTAGCTAGCTAACACTCGCTAGCTCAGCCTTTTACCGATCTTCCACAAAATAACTTAAAGGAGCAGCTGGCGAGGCACAGCAATGCCGCTCAGAGCAAGTTGTCTCTGGCTAAACCTAAAGCAGGGTAAGTCTACCGCGAGCTCACGATACAGTGAGGAAATTACACCATTCAAGTGAATGAGAAAGCATGTCCAAACTTTTGACTGGTACTGTATATATTAAAAATAATAAACATAATCCTCCCAGAAATGGCAACCAGCAAAGATAAACCAAAGACCTAGAAGCACGAAATGTCATCTAACCAAAACCTAAGAGTTACTCTCATCACTTGGATGGTTTCTTTTAGTTAAATCATCACACATAATTAGCAGGAGTGGCATATATAGCTCTTGTAGTACTTTGGTCAAATAATACTGCCTTTACATTTGTAGTTTCTTCTAACCTAGATAGTACAGTATTACACCCATATATTTGTCAACTGTTAATATGATAACTATTATATTACATCTGCAACTGTTAATCTAATCTCTCAACTGATTTTCTGATTTCAATAAAGGAAGATTCTTTATTTCCATAAAAACAGCATTTCCAGCTATTTATTTAAACAGACGCAACTGTTCTAACCTTTTAAGTCCACTGTGACCAATGATGGAGGAAAAATGGGACATTATTTGGAGATTATATTCTGAAACATTTCTTGACCTTTTAGGTTAATCCACAGTGGTCTATCAAATGTCCTCAAAATGCCGTCCTCTTTCAATAATGTTTATATATTGTGGCATCATAATTTCTTCTCAAAAGTATGAATTGACCTTAGAGATTTGCAACAAGTTACAGAACCGTCTTCAGGACCCAGTTTTTCATCCAGGCTGTAAGGTTTCTAGGACATTGTTCAAATCTGAAGATAAAATGAAAAATACACTCCATCGTCACACATAGAAAGAGTGAGATGGCAGATGGAAGGAGAGGCCAAAAGAGTTTCATTTTGGGCAGAATTAATTTTTCATGTGTTCAGACACTGGTTCACATTGGGTGTTTTAGTTTTAATACAGACATAGAATCAGTTTTCATTGTAGCTTTTAATTTGTTTTTCAAAGTTGATTGGTTTATTAAATGCTTAGGATTCTTTCGCCCCTCACATGATCATCCTGCACCACACATACTGTTTATGTTGACACTATTTCAGCATCTATCTTAAGCACTTAGAATGTGACAAGAAACATTAAGTTATTCTGATCACTATTTGTTATCTAAAATGACATCATCGTGCCAGCCTGAGCCACAAAGGAGTAGAAGCTAGTGACTTCTTATCATCGTAATCTGCCTGTCCTGCAGGCTCAGAGACTTTGTACTGCTCACTCATTATGTGCTGGAGCGGCTACAGCTGCAGCAACTGTCACCCCTGTATCTTTGCTTAAAGCTGTGGGTCATTGGTCATCAGCTGCTTCGGAACGTTAGCTTTGCCCTAAAGCTCAAGATATCCTTACTGATGAAAATGCCACGAGCCGTAGCTCTATACTGTAACTGTAACTGGGCTACTAATTGAACTGGAGTTGAAAAACACTGTTTTATGAACAGAACAAAAAACTTAACAGCTTTGGTAAACCGTAAATAGAGTCACAGTCATAAAGTATTAATGTAGCAAACACTGTTGGTAAAATATTAACAATGGGTAGGCCCATAGCTATTGATCGTAATGCTGTAGTCATACTGATAGCACTTAATACTTATTATATTGCAATATTGAACATGCTAATATACTGTATTTATATGTTGTACATACTAAATAATGTCTCTAGTCTGTAGACGACATCACTCTTATCAGGATCAACTGATAACTGTGCTCTGTTGTACTGTACCTCTCTATTCTCACTTAAGAGTAGAAAGGTACAGTGCAGTTTGAGGCTGCTGTCGGTTCACTAACAATTATTTATTTATTTTTTTACGATTCAGAAAATGTCACGATTTCAATTCAAAAACGATTCTCGGTTAAAAACAATGATTCACAGTATGTAAATGTAGTTACTTTTGTCATGTGATTGCAGTAGACATACAATTTAAAAGAAAAGAAACACAACAAATTAAATGTAGTTTGATATTACTTTATATGTCTTCTATTTTTGGGTACCAAGTTCAATACTTTTTAGGCACAGAGCTAATTGCTTCTAAAGTATCGAGTATCGAATCGTCATTCAATACCTAATTTCAAAACCTAGGAGTAAATCTCATCAGCGTCATTTAGCCAATAAGCATGCAGCATGCTTCTACCAAGATCTAACAATGATGGTGATTGGCTGTTTAACGTTACAAGTTGTAGAGACACGCAGGAAAAACTGTACGTTACGCACAGAGACGGGGCTCACGTAGTAGGAGCTGAAAAATAAATAAAATGATTTGTGCCGTAATGTGTAATGTTGTAATTTCTTTTTGTTTCATAAAATTGGTATCCAAAAAAGTATCATTTAGGAACCTGTATCAAAGTCACGGTATTGGTAATGGTATCAGTACCACTGTCGAACATTTCTGAACGATACCCAGCCCTATTATTTACTGTATATACTCTACACTCAAGATAAACTGAGAGGAACTTTGTGTACTGGAAATAGTACATTTTGAAAATACATTTAAATTAGAACTTGTTGTTGTTGTTGCGCTGTACTTAAACCTAATTAAAAACGACAGAAGTTACAAAGAGCTTCTGTTCCTTAATAAATTACTTTAGATTTGTAAACTCTGTAAATAGTTTTTATTGGAGACTGACGTGAAGAAGAACAGCACAAAGGTGTGCTTTCATGTGAAAACATTTAACTCCTCAGGCGCCTGTCTGTGTTTTTGACAACAAGGATGCAAATATGAAGTTTTAATCAGCTTCTGAAGTGACGGCAGGCATTTTTGTTTTGCTTTGTTCTGCACTGTGAGACAAGTCCGTCAACACTCAATTTCCTGTCTCCTCACTGCAGGAGATTTAACAGTGAAAAAAATTCATTGTGCGGGACATATTTGCTAATTGTAGGTGTTGATGAACTCAAACTGTTTTGAGAAAACTTTTACACTAAGTGTATAATAGAAGTGAAAATATTTTGTCTAATTCCAGTGGAAGCATCCGCCATTTGTAGGCACAGTAGGCTGTTATTTTTGAAAGTGAAATTCCTCACACCATACTCGCAGACACACACACACACACACACACACACACACACACACACACACACACACACTCATTGGTTTGATCAAATTGATGTTATTGTTAGTGTGACAGGCCACAAATGACTAATGTAATTTTACTGAATCACACCTAGTGGAATCATCCATTTCCCCATCTGCAGTGACCGAGAGTCTACAATGTCAAACAAATCAAATAAGGCAAGAAGAATGCATGAGATGCTAGGTTTCCTTAGACACACAAAAGAAACAATCTGAGCAGATATGGTTTTTATTTTTTTGGAAATATGTTCAAATGCACACGTCAGCAGCAGTGTGTGAACTAATCATGAAAATGTATTCTATGGACAGAACAGATGGCACGCGATGCATTTTACAATCTCATTCTCAGTGCATGTGGACATTTTCACCATAATACAGTTTCAGTGCATATATCAACATATCATTATCCCCAGAATGGTTGATGATCTCTGTTCCGAAAATGGTCTACCATATATCCCTGCTGTATTTATTTAGAACGTATTAAGGGTGTCATGATTTCACGATTTTAATTCGGAATCGACCGAAATTAGTCACAATCTCGAACTTCGAATTAAAAAATGGAATTGTCGATGCTGCCACGCCCCCATGTCACGTCCGGTCGGCTTGTCAAGGGGAAAAAAACACACGTGTTGAAGTGCTGCGAGTCAAACTCCTCTAACTTAGCTACAGCCAGTCAAAAGATAGCAATGGCAACTGCAGATGCAGGAGACCCATCTACAGAACTTGAACCCCCGCCTCTTTCACTGAAGTCGCCAATGTGGAAGTATTTTGGATTTCCAGTGAGTGACAACGTTCAATGGCAGTGACAGCACCGTTTGGCTTAGTTATCAATTCGATTAGCATCGTGTGTTACTTTGTGTTACTTTATTTTTTGACAAATCGTTTCGACTTGCTTTCTAACATGATGTCATTGTGCTAACCGAGCAAGTAAACAGAGAGCGGCGTGTCGGAAATGTAATGCGCTGTGACGTAATACATCCATGGACGTAGGATCCCTTCAAGGCCAGGCTAATGTTGAAAGTCCCTCTAGTGGACAGAATATGTAATAACAACCACATGCTTATAGTGGCATTGACAATGCATAAGCCTGAGTAGTGTAGTACATATTAATAACAGGCTGCATTTGAGCATTAAATCTTTGAATATTATTTAAATAATGGCATATCAACCTGTGCTTAAAAATAAATAAATGTAAAAATCGAGAATCGAATCGAACCGCGACCGAAAATTTAATCAAATTGCGGCTTTGGAGAATCGTGACAGCCCTAGAACGTATTAAAATACACAAGGTAAGGTGCCTTGTTGACTTCAAAACTCTGCTCCAAACATTCACTTCAAAATAGTTGTCTGTCTGGAGACTGTGGTGCTGTAATCTATCTCCAGTTTTTAGGTGAGATAAGTACACCTTCCAGTAATACTCCAGTGATGAAGTGAGCACCCAGAGGTGATGACACAGTTCACTGTCAACCTCCCAATCTGCCTCTCTACATCAGGTAGGAGCAGCACAGAGGAGAATAGAGGAGAGAGGCGTGTCGTTATGCAAGATCAGAAGAAAATCTCCATATGTTAATACTTGATTTAAATTCTATTTCTGTTCCACACACTCCCACAAAACACAAGGACTGAGACTAGCAAAGCCTCAAGAGGACTGTTATTCTCTTTGGGCCATCGGATGACTTGGGTGGAAAATAAAACAAGCAGACAGGCAAACAAACAAGCAACAGCAGTGAGTCTTAATTTCCATGAGATAATGACCTTCACTGGAAATATAAAGGTCACTGTGTTTTCACTTTTTAGGGACCAAGACAATGGTACCAAACCTGCTTTGTATAGATTTATTAGCAGGAAAATCACACATAAGCATCGCATCTGTTTCATGGAAATTTAAACTATATATAAAATATAATGGATTGATCAACCATCCTGCTGTGCATATCAAGGACACAGGTAAACTTGTCATGGCAGTTTAATCCTCCCAGGCTTACAAAGCTGCTCTGCTGTGAGGATCAATTCCCTGGGGTGCAAAGGTCATCACTGACCCTGATATAATACAGTTCAGTGACCCATCCTTGTGCAGTGTCATGATCCTGATTGTAAGATAATCAGTGCAACTGCAGCTTAGCCTTTGACAGTTTAAATTCCTGTCTTGTAAAGTGTAAAACCACTTATTTTTCTAGATTAAGGTTATAGTCACATATATGTTGTTTAACTGTTGGTTCAAATTTCTCATTGGAGCAGAATTCTTATTAAGAGTGATCCTAAATAAAAAAAAAAACTCAAACACCTTATTAGAAACCACAGTTAAACTTGTAATGTAAATGAATGCCCCTTTTATACATTTTTGGGGGGGATGGGGCATTATTTAAAACCTTGTTATCCATCACAAAATAAACCCTGTAGGTAGTAAGATTTAAAAGTGATGTGTTCATCCTGCTAATGTGGAAACAAGACAAGAAACACCAATGTATTGTACTAATTTAAATTCTGATCTGATGATGGTGCTACGATGAAAAGTTAAGGGTTGAGAAAAGTTATTTCAATTCCCCTGTGGGGAAAATTAATGAACCAAATTTCATGGTAATCCATCCCAAAGCTGTCAAGACATTTCACTCAAAATGACGAAGGCGCAAGAGGAAAGGTCACACATCACCAATGTAATTAGGATTCATCGGCTGAGATTCATGAATGTCTTTACAATAGTTGTTAGATGTCTATCAATTTGGACCTGCTGGTAATGCTGCAGTAAATGAAAAGTCAGGGGATCCCCGTGGTCAGACTCTGGGGACCATGATTGTATGTACAGAATTTAATTGCAATCTACCCAATAGTTGTTGAGACGTTTCAATCAGGACCGAAAGTGGTGGACCGACAGACAGACATTGCCATCCATAAAGCCACACTGCTAGCAAATTATCTCTGTTGTTCAAAATAGTAAAATATAGATCAATTCCTCCCTAGAAAACTATGTGTTTGTATGTGACATAATATATGTTATGCTATGCTATCCCTTTGAAATATAGGACTTACTTCAGGCTGAAGCACACAGTATTTTTGCCAGTGTTTGTATGCTTTCTAATTTTTCCTCATGCAGGCCAATGATGGAGACCACATAATGTTCCTGAGCAGTATACTGTATATTGTGCTTGCTCAGGTAGCACAAAATTGTATATTGATGGAAGCTGTCTGCTGTTCTGTGATGAACTTTGAAAGGTGTAAGGCTTGTTTGTAACTGCTGCCTTGCAGCCAAAATATTGACTGTCCAGTTATTTACAGCAGAAGGAAAGTCAAAGTATGGAGCAGAAGCTAGGCAACAAGACAAGAATCAAATGCCAATGCTCTCTCAAATTTCTATGAAAAACTCAAAAAATACAGAATTAGCCTTTTCAAACCATTATGTACTCCATAATAAATATCGACCTGCTGTATAATCCTAAACTAAAATATAAACTATTGATGCAGGTTGGGTAATTGTTTTAAAGTGCCAGAACAGCTCAGTGGGAATCAGTCAATCAGTTGGCTTGCTCTACATGGAGAAGGTCATCGAGCTGAGAGGGAATAGATTCAGCAGAGCTCATTCTGAAGAGGTTTCTATTTATAGTTTGTCATCATATATATATATATATATATATATATATATATATATATATATATATATATATATATATATATATATATATATATCCCACTGCTATCCCTGCAGATTGTATATTAATGCAATGTATTAGACATACTATAGCAGCCACTTTTGATATGTAGCTCGAGGTGTGTGTCAAATTTGGGTATTTACATAGACTGTACACATGTTCCACACAGAGTCTTTATTTATTCAATGTACACTGATACACACCTTGATAGTACCATGCGGGTAAGAAAAATGCCTCTGGGTGAAATGTTCTGTTCAGGATGGAAAGCTCTAGGGTAAGTTTCCTAAAACCTTAACTCTAACATCAGCTTTTGCTCCATCTAATCACACATACAGGTGTTTTTTGGAAACGTAGTCCTAAGCAGTACAGAAAGGGATGTTGCAGGTATAACTATTGAGGCTGGGATAAGTACAAAAACATATTCTAACACAAACACCAGCTAGACTTCATCATACATGGAACAGAACCAGAACCAGATTTTCTTTTTAACTCTTTCTGTTACTAATTTATTGTCAAATAACAGTCAAATAATAAATTATAGTAATTATAATAATTAAGAAATCACAGACATGTCATATGATAAACAAGCTATTGTATTCTCTCCCCCCCAACCCCATCACAACCCCTGGAGTTCCAACAGGTATGAATTTGTTTACATGCAAATGTCACACCATCGTCACTGTGCCGTCGCTTCCACCTGCCGTCTCTACACACAGTGGCAGAGCAACGTGGCGCTCACTAGGACTTCTCAACACGCTTCTTCTTCTGGAACTTCCTGAACTGGGACTGGATGGCGACAGCCGCCTTCTCGGTCTCAGGGTTTTCCATGTCAATGTCAAAGTCTTCTGGGACGTCCGTCTTGGACGCATCTGTAAAGAAAAGGAAATGATGGGTCACAGCAGTGTACAAAGATTGGTGTGAGTCACATGGCCAAGTTCCTTCCCTTGGACAGCATTGTCCAATCATAACTCAGCAACCGTAACAAGGCACGGCAGTCCTGTCAATCTTTGGGTTGGTCCAAATGCTGAAGTGGGGTACATTTGGCTCTAGTAAGAGTGATACTAAATAAAGACTTTGGAGGGTGTCTTTGACAGGGTGACAGAACAGCAAAGTGTAAGGAATAGATTGAACAGTGTTTCTTAGCTCTAAAGCAGGGGTCTTCAACCTTTCTTCATCTAAGGTCTACTTTTAAATAATGAAAGTGGCCAAGAGCTACTTTCATCACATCGCTTACATTTATTTACATAATGTACATAAACCGAATGAAGCTACTGTTTGCTGAAATTGCAATACCCAAAGCTTATGAAAAATATGAACTTAACATCAAGGTTCATGACTATTTTACACTTACATTTTTACATTTAAACTTACATTTTAAGTTATCACATGTTAAGGACTAACTAGCTCTACAAAAACAAAAAATAATGCAGTTTCATTATTAGAATGTCTTCTACATGGATCATCAGCTGGTGAGGATGGTGACTTTGCACGAGTCATGCAGCTTCAGCCTCAGTCTTTTTTTAGCACAACGTTATGTATGTAGCCATGAATCGTATGTTTAAGGCAGCTCTTGCAGTTTTGCAGTTGTCTCCCTGGTCAAAAGCCAAAGCATGAATTGATCTCCAGTTCTTATTGCCCTCTGGAGCTCAGCCAACACTGACCAAGAGGACACAAAAGTAATCCCAGTAAAAACTGATACGAGCTGGTTTCAGCAAGCATTAGGAAAGAAGAGCTTTTATCTCCTGGTCAATGAAATCCTAAAGCTCGTAGAAGTACAGAAGAATATTGAACCTGTTAGAAAAGACAATTTACCCATCAACTGACCTCAAAAAATGTATGTTTTACCTCTCTACCTGGACATAGTGTGATTATATTGTGACTTGACCTGGTTTTAAACAGGAAATATACAATATATGACTGCAGGTATTTTAAAAATGCATAACATGTAGGCTACATTTGTAAATATGTGACATGTTTTTTTACGCTACGAAGGCTTGTTTACATATTAACATGAAAGCATCATCATTATCCACACATTATTTCTATGATGCAGGCAAATACAAACAAAATATATATTTTTGAAGTAGGAAACATTTCATTAATGAGTAGAAGTGTGTAGTAAAATACTTGTACATCCATGACCACTTAATCATTTACACATAAGCCAAGAACAGCAATTGTAGGAGCATCATGCAAAATACACCAATTGTTGGTGTTCCTGATATTTGTCTTTTATTGACTAAAATTGTGTAATCTGCTGTTAATTCTTTGCTGTAGCGCAGGAACATGCTGCTGAAAGGACAGCAACAGAGCTGTAGGCTATAATGAAGCAGGGATATTCAGTGCTTTGAAAGGCCAAGACAAACTTACATTTACCCAGGCAGGTTTCACTGTGGCTCAAACGTCTGTCTGTGACAGCTTAAGTCACCAAGAAGAACAATCGGGAAACGTGTTTCTCTGGCCTGGAGAAAACTGTGATCCTTGCACTGCTTTTGCAATATACAAGATGGATTATGACAGACTTATGATGTTTATTTATATATATATATATATATATATATATATATATATATATATATATATATATATACACACTGTAGCTACTGTAAAATTATTTTCATTATCAGTCCCTGTTTAGCCATTTACCAGTCTGCACTGACTGACATTAATGATTCTCACGCTAAGATGAAACCTAATCATCAGTTAGCTGTTTTAACCTTTTTTATTTTTCTCTCTTAATTGTTTCTTTGCAAAGCTCAGCATGGGGGCTCTTCCATTTATTTGCCTTGCAACGCTCCTGCAAAGGATTGACCTGCTTGAGTTTGATCAGCAGAGCTTACTGTAGATAAACACACAAGAGAGAGAGAGAGAGAGAGAGAGAGAGAGAGAGAGAGAGAGAGAGAGAGAGAGAGAGGAGCGACAAAAGCAGAGAGGCAACTCATGTATTGACTGTGCAGCTAATCCTTGGGTTCCCTTGAGACTGAGCTTGAGTGCCTCTCTCTTGCTGTTCAAGGGGGAAAACACTAACTGCTGTGTCAAGACAAACTTTGAATCCTGCATTAATTGATATTGAATTTTTTAACACTCTGATGCCTGCTGCTTTCATCCCAGCAGCATTAGCTATTGAACTGTACCTGCCATGTCAACACCAGACATGCTCATAATCTTTTGTAATACAAGCTGGTGACATTTTTTTTTTTAAAGATGTCTAGATTATCCGCGTGGAGAGTGGAGGCACATTCGCAGGATGTGATCCAGTGCTGTCTTCAAGTGCTGGAAGGAATACTGTAGTTTTGACAACAGAAAACGTGCAGCTCAAGGAAGTAATGAAAGAAGTTTTGTTTATTGCAGTCTGAGACATTTCTGACCATTTATAGCAGATAGTGGTACAGTAATGAGGTCAATATGCTTCTACCAGAGTGCTTGTCAGGTCGTCAGAGCAACGTCTGAAACTGTTTTCCTTCTGACATGGTCAAGCGACACATCGTCAGAAAAGGCTCTGCTCTTTGAAGGAGATCTAAAAGAATCCAAGAAACAACAAGGATTCTGCTGGGAGGACAAGTACCCCCGCAACAAAAGTAAATGAACATTAAATCTTAGTTAAATCAACAATACCAAAAATGCAGAATATAGGGAGAAGGTTGGGCTGGTGGAGGGAGCTGTGTCACCTTGGGCATTAGTGCATCAGCAGAGTAACGGTCAGAAATGTTATGTATGGTCGCCACGCAGCTGTGAAGGAGCCTGTGGTCATGAAACAGGAATGGCAATCAGCTAATGGAAGCGCCACTTCAGCGCCCTGCCTGACGCTACTGTGTCTCGTGTGCATGTCTGGAGGGAAAAATTAAGTTTCATCAGCACAAAAAAAAAAGTGTTTCTTTTTTTTACAACTTGACTCAAAATATTCTTAAATTTGATGGAATTTCTTCTTTCAATCTGACAATGCAGCACATAGTAATGTTTGATTTCTAAAATGCAAGCACAAATCAGTGAAAATATTTTGGCATCCATCTGGTTTTCGATCTTCAAAGTTTTAAGAGGGATCACTTCAAAGCAGCATTTCTTCCATGTTGTGTATCAGTACAATTGTCTGTTAATTTAATTTAGTTTTCAGTCAGGTATGTGCTGTACATGTTTTTGTAACCACACAATCTAATCTAAAGTCCAGTTAAATATTTCAGTGAAATTATTCATCTAAAAAAAACCATGTCATTATCTTCACGAAAGGCTTTGAGTCCTGAGGGCAGATTTTCAACAATTTTTACAAGACAGGAGGCAGTGGCTGAATGTGACAATGATGGATCATTCTCTTCAGTTCAAGGATTTCTCTCCTCCTCTACACACACACACACACACACACACACACACACACACACACACACACACACACACACACAGCACGGATTACAAACCTATTTCCTCTGGCAGCAGTTTCAGTGTCCCTGTCTTCCCCTAATAGGAGTGTTATATCTGCTGTCAGAGTGGCAGTCTGGATCATCTTGACTGAGCTTTTCAGCGAGGAAGTAAAATGTATTTATTTATGGTGTTGGTGTGTGGCATCTGCTTGAAATGAAGCCTACATGCTTCTAGGGTTGGGGCTAAATGGGTTTACTTTCTTCAGACATGACTTTCCTGCAAGTTGCAAACTTTATAGTTTGGATGGAATGGGTTCATAAGTGACAAGATAAGACCATCCTTGGTTAGCTGTGTTTCAAAATATATTTTTAAAGCTGCTCTGAAGACCAGTGAAAGCTGGGACGTCTTATTGATTTCACTGCTTAAAACCAGTTGAGCCATGAGAGGGATTTGTGGGAGCGGAGGACGAGAGGCATTAAAGGACTTTTAGACCTTGAGACAAGAAAGACTGATGATTGTGGAAAGAAAAGTGAGACTCTGAGCAGACTGATCTCACTAAGTGCCGTATGTATAACACGCCAATTCGTATGCCATTTTTGCGTGTTATGAAGACGCATAATCGTTTTTTTGCGTGTTTATCAATGCCGTTTGGCCTCCATTGACCATTGTCCATTGATGTGAATTATCGCAATAGCAAGTAGTATGAAAGGACGGAGGTCTGCAGCAGGAGGTTGGTTGAGTTAGCGGATGGGTAAAACACAGGACTTTCACCGAGGAGTGCTGGGATTGCATCCCCCGTGTGGCATTTAACAACTTACATGTTAACCGAAACTTTGTAAGTACCAAGGTTATTATAGTTTTGCATTTTTCATTAGTTTTTATTTTTATTTCGTTTTGACTTTTGTTTTCAAATTAAGTTTAGTTTTAATTAGTTTTTAAAGCGAGTTTTCTAGTTTAGTTTAGTTTTTATTTTTTGAAAATGCTTAGTTTTAGTTTAGTTTTTATTAGTTTTAGTCTTAGTTTTAGTCTTTTTTTGTAATATGGGTTATTTGTCGGGGGATTCAAAAAGATCAGAAAAAGTATTGTGTAATAATAACTCAACAAAAACATCATACAATTTCAGAAATATGTAGGGTAAGGTGACCAGATTTCTGAGACAAAATCCGGTGACATTTTCAGCTCAGAAGCATAAATACCTCCAAAACAGGTAATTTTTTTTATCTTTGTAAACTTAAAACGGGGACACTGCCCCAGGGGGGTCACTAGACCTAGAGCTGCACTGGGGCACAAGCCCCCCTGGGGGGGGGGGGGTCCATGGGCATGCTCCCCTGTAAGAAAATTTTGTGTATTTTAATGTTTAAATGCATCCATCTGGTGCACTTTGAAAAGAAATTCAGAGGTTAGACTTGATTATTCATATATCTATGGATAGGAATATTTGTGCTGTAGCTGTAGCTATAAGCTTCAGTAACGCTATTACTGTGCAAGCCACAGACATCGCTTATCCCGTTTCCATGTAGTTACATAGTCACTGATATGGTCATAACCACTACAGTGCTCAATTACCTATTTTGAGGGGGAAATCATCTAAACTTTTCGCTGCGAAGGCATGATCTGTCCTCTGGAGCACATAGCCACACCACCGCCGCTCCATGGATTGTTATTGGGATGATTATCACAGAAGCCTGTCTGAATATACTCACCGGAGGGCAGCTAGCGGCTAACGGCTAACGGCTATCAGCTAGCAGGGCAAGCTAGCTACCGGCAGGATCGAGACAGGGACCAGGGTAGGTGAATTTAAACAATGTCTGAGTTGAAAACGCATCTTGTTGACACGTAAGGGCCCTGTTCATGTGGCACAGACATATTAGTTGCATTTTGTGTCTGTTAAGAGGCACAAAGGCACTCTAAAACTTGCCCTGACCACTGCCGTTTTAGCTCAGGGGATGCTTGTAGTACGTAGCCACAGCTTCTCTGTGTTACCTGCACTGATTCAGGTCGGGGTTTTTTCTATCGAAAGTACTCGCGTAGCTATAGCGATCAAGATTAATGTAAAAATTGGCCGGAATTCTCCTTTAAGCTAAGCTAGGTTAGCCTCCTAGCTTGTGTGCGCTTCTCAAATGTACTTTCAAATTCGTGGGATTTCTCCCTGTAATAAATTGACCACATATTTTACCACCTTCCACTGCAAGGCGCTTTTATCTGACACAGTCATAATCAAATAGGACTGCCGCTTTCTTCCGACTTTCGGTACTGCTATGATGCCAGGCGAGAGGCACGGAGTCACGGACATGTTGTGTTCAATTTGACGTGGAATGTCGGAATTTCTGGGTTCCCAGTCGGAAACTATACATGTATACGGGAAATGTCATGGTCGGAGAGATATTACGTTATTTGCTCTATGAAAGATCGACAAAGACGAAAATTTACTATTTTATTTTAGTTACTTTTGCAAACAGACATTACAGTTTTAGTTTAGTTATCGTTTTTTTGTAATGCCTCGTTTTTATTTTTATTTCAGTTAACGACAATGTTTTCGTTAACGATTATAACCTTGGTAAGTACAGACAGTTTATTGAACAAAGAGCTGCGGGACCTCTGTGAAAGGGCTACGAGAGAGAGAGCTATGCCGCAACAGAGCCTCATACTTCGGGAAACTGGTGGTGTACCTGCGGACATCGTGAAGCTATGGCCACCGAATAGGAGTGCCTGTGTTGCACAGAGTGGGACCTGTTGCGTCACAACACCCAAGAGACGTGCAGGCAGAGTGTTTTGTACAGTCTGAAGATTTCCCCTCTCTGATAAACAGGGCTATACTTGAAACTTTTTTCCATGTCCCGAAAATAAATTGGAGATGGCGACCCAGACCGGAGGGACCAGATGGACAGTTATCCACTGAGTAAGTAAACTAGACAAGTTATGTTTTACATCGGTACGATTATTTCAGATATATTGAGCAAATTGCTTTTGATTTTAGTTTGCATCGCCAGCTGTAAGTCATGACTGGTTTCCCGAAGTACGAGGCTCTGTTGCGGCATAGCTCTCTCTCTCGTAGCCCTTTCACGGAGCTCCCACAGCTCTTTGTTCAATAAACTGTCTGTACGCTTACACAGTTCTCAATGCATCGGTTAACATGTAGGGACCCTCATTATGCTACCTTTGAAGTTTGGTGATATTTTGAGCCTTTTTAGCGATTTATTTTTACTTTCCCTGTGCCCCGGATACTAGCATTGTAAGCTAATCAGCGGTCTGCGCTAGCTTCTTTCAAGCTACAAACACAATCAATTAGCATGAAAACGTCCCAGAGAACGACAGAGTGGGTACACATCCGTTATTAACCCCTAGGTTCGTTTTGCGCCGGAATTGTCCTTAAAAGATGCTGCAGTGATGCATGATGTTTGTATATTTGTCACTAAAATGTCCCTTGCTGCACATTTGCTATGTTTCTCTTAAAGTGTGTTCAGATCAAAACAAAGCCATCTTTTTGCACGGCGCAATTACATACAAAGTCAATGCAAAGTTGTGTCCGCGAGTTGAAATGTTTAAAAAAATGTGCGTGACGCTGGGTCACGAAAGCTTAACGGCATTGAGATTCTCCTAGTCTCGCATTGCCAGACCTATTTCCACAGGCTGTATCAGCGCTGCAGTATAGTCTGGCTACACTGCCTATCTATTCTGAGATAGGGAAAAACTTTATTTTTCTTCAACTTCTTTAAACCAATCACAACTGTCCTGGGCGTCCCGACGGTGGAGATAGTGAAAGGGGAGGGACATCGGGCGACGGATGTCAGGCTTTATCCCAGCAAATGTACTGTACATCTGTTGAGCCAGACTAAGATTCTCCTAACGTCACTAAGAATCCGAAATGGAGGACAAACTTATTGTTGCCAATTGTGGGAACCCAGAGCTTTATGGCTTAACATCAGTACTTTACAGAGACGGAACAAAATAGGAGAGGGCCTGGAGAAAAGTGAGCAAAGACATAGGACTACACGGTAATTTCTGAAGTGTGTGTGTGTGTGTGTGTGTGTGTGTGTGTGTGTGGGGGGGTATTTATGTGAGTCATTGCTTTGGTGAGGAAGCGTCTGTGTAACCTACTTGGATGTGGTCACACACTTGGAAAAAAACGTGGGATGTTCAACAGAGGAAATGTGTTGTTCCAGCTCTTTCTAGCACTGAATGCTTCTGAAACAGCAATACGGTGTGCATTTACTAACAATATCTGACAGAATAAGACAAATTCATCATGGCTATAATTGAGTACAGTAAAGCTAATTAAAAAAGTGTGTAGAAAATGGGTCATCTTCACTTTTGAGAGCTTGTTGCAAGCTAATTATAAAAGGATGACTTTGATCTCTAAGGTGAGCCAATTTGAAATTACGCCTGTGCCTGTTTGAACTGAGGGGGGAGGTGCTGTTGGAGTAGCAGTTTCCACATTGTTCTTTAACAATACTCTGCAAGCATAACGTGTACATAAAGAAATGGAGACGTTTTCATCTGTGTGCAAGCAGATGATTATTTCACGAACTGTATGATAGCATCATACCAAAGGATTACAAGTGCTAGTTTGTAGAGTATGATGTTAAGCTGTAGTAAGCCCATGCGTCCCCAGCTGTTGCACTGACAGGGACAGTCTGTGTTGTGCTTGGTCTCATAAGGTCAGTGAACAAATGGAGCATATGGCCCACACACACATAAACCTCTGGACTCCAACCATGTCAACCAATGTCACAGAAGATTACTTTTTAGTGGCGGACAGGAGTCTGTGAGGGTGTTTGAATGGAGGTGGTGGAAAGTAGGGCTGCAGCTATCGATTATTTTAGTAATCGAGTATTCTACCGATTATTCCATCGATTAATCGAGTAATCGGATAAGAAATACTTAGTAAGAAATACTTACTATACTAAGTAAACAGCTATAGTAAATATTTATTATTGCTGTTTACTAAAAAAAAAGGAAACCTGTCTTTTGTATATACAGAAAAAGCAACACTTTGTATTGCCAAATTCCAAGACCCTTAAAAAAAAGTAAATTTTTGGTGGTCCAAATGTTAATATGTTTCACCCTCTTCCCCTTCTTGCCTCTGGCTCTTTGCACTGGATATGCAAAAGAGGTGTTCACTAACCAGAGGGTAAATGTGACAGTACAAAGCTTACAGCAGGGCTATTTAACTACACTGTTCTGGGGGACACATTTTAAGAAGCCTAATACACAGTGAGGAGAAAGAATAAAGAATGCAGACATCACCGGCATGATGACGTCATTCACGTGCATATTAAGTGACTATTGCTGGGGGGAGGAGCCGGTTTGTCTCTGGCAGCAGCTAAGTTTCCAAAGATTAGTAGCAAACTAATAAACAGTTAGACTACAAACCGACAGCTTTCGTTTTAGCTTGTTGGTAAAACATCGCTATTTGCAGAGTAGCATGCTGTAGGCTAGTTGTGTAAAACAGCGCGGTGGACGAGAGCAGCAGACGTTTATTACCTTATGTCAGGGTCGCTCCGTGGAATGGATGAGTACACTGAATGTTTTCTATAGAGATGATGTAGCAGCATGTTTGCAGCTTAAAATGATCCCAAACTTTCTGTTGTTTTCTCTCGCCTGTCTCTTCTCTTAGACCCTCACTATTTTCGTCTTCCTTCATTTGTAATCTGGGCTGTCAGTCTTGTGTCCACAGAAACTAATTAAGGGCGGGAGGAAAATGTTAAAGAAAGATGAAATTACCTGCACTTTGATAGCTTTAATGTAGCCTAATGTACATTTTTACAGCACTTAGTCCATTAACACAACAACAAAGTCATTCCAAACTGCTATGAGTTTCTAACACAAATGGGGGTTTCATTCATTCATTCACTCATTTATTGATTCATTTACATTCACAGTTGCTTTGACTCTACTCTTCTTTTGAAAGCTGTTAAGTTCCTGTCAATAAAATTGACACTTTCTTAAGATTTTTCAAATAAAAAGTCTCCAAGGAATGGGAGGGATTATATACCCTTTGAGTTGCTGGAAAACTTTTAATGTGAAACGTATTCCTTCCTGCATTGAGTTTCATTGACCGCAACAGTGGATACTCCAACTTTTTAAAGTGCCCATATTATGAAAAAATCACTTTTTTGGGGTGTTACTGTGGGTCTCCGGTGCTTCCACACGCATACAAACTTGAAGAAAAAAAACAAACACTGTCTTCAGTCTCGGGTGAGCTGAAACATTTGGTGTGTGCTAACCACTTTAGCTAATACCACATCAACTAGCTGTTTCTCCAACTTCGGTCAGTACAAATCAGGATTAGCCAGGAGACTTCTTCTAAACGAGGGCGCACTTCCAACTTTGCGTGTAATACCTGCAGAATAGGGACATGTAAGTAGTTCTATAGTGTTGTAGCAGTGTTTTGCCATTAAGAACGAGGTGGCTAACCACTAGCAGTGCTAGCTTCTAGCTAGTAGTCCTTACCTAGCTACTGCGCATGTGCGACTCCCAACAAAGATGGAACAGAAGTGTAATGCCTCACTCTGTAGCTAAAACAGAGAGCTCAACACACAGGTTGAAAAGAGGAGCTGCAGCAATGTGCAGTACAACAAAAATATGGTGTTTTTTGAAAATTAAACCATGTAAACCTATTCTGGTACAACCTCAAAATACAATTATGAACCTGAAAATGAGCATAATATGGGCACTTTAAAATAAAGAATAAACATCATCAACAACACTGAACGTCCCCTGACTCTGAATGTATCCAGTACAGTTTATATTTTGTGTCTGGAAGTAAACAGCACGACGCAGTAGGGCTGCACGATTATGGCCAAAATGATAATCACGATTATTTTGATCAATATATTGATCACGATTAATTATCACGATTATTTGTTGATTTTAACCAAAACTAATTTTATTGTCAAATAGGCTAATTATAACTGCTTTCACATCCATATTGTGCTACATTCCTGCCAATACATCCATATTGTGCTACATTCCTCCTTTGTTGAAGGATACTATGAAGGAGTATGCTGTTGTGCGACCGCTTTCCAAAACATGAAAAGATACAGGCAACTCAATTTTCTGTTCACGTTAACGGCGCATGTTAAAATCTGGTGCCAATAGGGCAACACGGATTACGGTCCCACTTAAATGTCTGCGTTGCGCTCTGATGCTCCAAAACAGATGTTAGAGGCAACAGAAACATCGCTGCATGTCACGCTAGTAAACATTAATAACACGTTACACAGCAGGTAACGCTAGCTTACCATTAGCTACAGTAGTAACTGGATTAAACACGGCTAAAATGCTGACAGCTAAACGTTGTAGTGTGACTGTATTTCACTGTAGAGGATTCCAACAGCGGGACGTACAACAGACTGCCGCTAAAGCTATGAGCTAAAAGACTCAAACTAGCACTGGTCACTGCTGTTGTCTGAAAAACAACACAGACGGGACAAAATGTTGCGTTTACTGGTAAACTGGTAAACTTTGTGACGACTTATGACTGACTGCTATCTGTTGTGGAATTTTCCTCACGTTACTCTGTCCTCTGTGACTGTCTACATCTAAACTAAACTGCGCGGTGCAGGGAACCACTCTGATGAAAAAAATAATAAAAAAATAAAAAAATAATTTGATACAGAGCGTTCTATGAACGGAATGAAGCATTTTAAATATCGCTTGATCGCTCAAAATCGTGATCGTGATTAAAATTTGATTAATTGTGCAGCCCTACGATGCAGTACGAACAAGTTTGATTCATTGTATCCACTTGATAAACATTTAATCTTACAATAAACACTTCCATCATCCAGTTTCCCAGTTAGTGCTGTTATCAGCTAAACAGACACTGCTGAATATCTGAGGTGCATCACAGTTGCATGTACTTGTACCCTGTGCTTAATGCATTCCAGTGAATATGAATACATATGTGTGGCTGTCCTTGAGCCTGTGAGAGGTTGTCTCTAAAGTGTGTTGGGGGTATGCAGAGTGGAGGAGAGTCAATAGCATTACTCTCTCCTTCCTCGGCCTCTTCTCTCTCTCTCCCAATCTCTCTCTACATTGAGAGGAGGCATGCATCAGACATGCCGGGAAAGCAGTTTTTCCAGGCATCAAATTAATTATCAAGGTCAGACAACAAAGGTGTGTGTGTGTGTGTGTGTGTGTGTGTGCACGCTATATACTTTCCTTCACTCTTTTTATTAAGTGAATAGAAAGGTGGACCTGAATCCTACAGTCAGTGAAAAATTAGTCTCCTGCAACTGCTTGAGGTAATCTGGATCCCATAAATTGGTGTCGGTGAATAATGTTGCTGTACGCTTTTTAATAGGGAGATTTATTTAGTGTTTCAGACAGGGTCAGTGGTTGTGTGAACCTTGTTTAAAAATTCCTTCAATCCCGAATAATGTTGCATTTTTTCAACGTGCTTTCCAGGCAGGTTACTGGCTGCATAAACAGAGAGGATTATTTGTTACTGTTTTAGATGAACTGTTAAAGAAATTTAAAAATGAAACATGATTTTTAAGAGATTGCTTTAACTCTTTTGTAAAGCTATAACTTTATTCCTTTCTTCATTAAATTTGTGGCAACAGGAGGGTCAACGGTTCCTTTTTTGACCTCTTTAGATTGAGAGACTGTGAAGTTTCTAAAGCTGCATTGCAACGCTGGTCCCCTGAGGATCTATAGGCTAAAGGGCGAATACAATAAGTTAGGAAGGCAGTTATGCAGTTTATCCACCAGTTCTATTCATTGCATTGATCATTACAAAAACATGTTTTTACATCAGTATTTCTATGTCAGATAAGAAAAGATCTTTGGACAATCAAACACTTTAGACAAAATTCTGTGCATTTGTGGAAGACCAATTTAATGCTAGCCCTACACTACTGAGTAGGTTTCCTCTTTCCATTAATCAGTTATGTGTGTGTGTGTATATATATATATATTGAATAAAGCACAGAGCACACTATTTTATAAAATCCAAATAGCTCATATATATATATATATATATATATATATATATATATATATATATATATATATATATATATATATATATATATATATTGAATAAAGCACAGAGTACACTATTTTATAAAATCCAAATAGCTCATTCTTCTTGCTTCCATCTCAAACTGTGAAGTGGTGCTGAGTCAGGGGTACACACCAAATCACTCCCATGATTTAGAGGAGGTAAAGGCAGGGAAGATATTAGTTTTCTCATTGAAGTCTTTATTTGCTTCGCTATGATAGTTTTAATGACAAAGCTCAACAATAAACATGATTTGTAATAGACTTGGTGCGTGGAGCTGATCTTTATTTCCCCCAGGACAGAACTGATACAGGCAGTCTATCTCTGCTCAGGGAGGCAATCATCAGAGACTTGGATTTACAGGAGATGATGGTCATCTCAGTTTTGGCTCCTGGTGTCCATATTATTTTACCCAGCTGAGTCAGGATGCTACAGCTAACAGTGATCCTCAGCTTTGTCAAGAGATGTATAGGAAAACTGTAAAGTGGTACAATATATAACCCCCTGTGAAACACTAAACTATTAGCAAAGTTGATTTGCTATAAGGCATGATGCATGCTAAAGTCCTCTATTGCATTGTTCTATATTTTGGTTTTGAACAGTGAGTCATTACTGATTAACAATCATGTACAAGCTCAGAAAGCTGAAAAAAAAACGTTTTAGAGCTTGAGGGCATCACAAATGACAGAAATTGATAAAAAAAAAAAAAAAAAATTAACTCATTCAAATGCTTGTTATGAAATGTTCTCCATGTCATGTAAATGATGCCATGGCACCCTAAACTGTCATTAGAGCATGATGAGATCTGACGGAAAGTCCTGAGAGTGTGTGTGTGTGTGTGTGTGTGTGTGTGTGTGTGTGTGTGTGTGTGTGTGTGTGTGTGTGTGTTCTGCTGGCAGCTGTCCTTCAAACTATGTTACTGTAAATCATGCCCTTTATAGCTAATCTTACATACATGGGCTCACATGTACTGTAAACTGTGGCCCACTAACCCTCTCATCCTGTCTTCACATCAATCATTCTGTCTCCCTTAACATACTGCAAGTTGTCCAGTTGTTTTATTTTGAAAAACGGTCAAAGTTTATAACACTTCATTTAGGGGCTGTTAAAATTGGTCTTGAACATAATACTGCTAATACAAATAACATTTTTTTCCCAGTAATATATACTATTTAGTACCTTCTGCTCCAGATGTCTTGTTGTTGCCAGCAGCTGCTCCAGATCCTTGTCTCTGCATTGGAAAAACAACAAAACAGAAAAAAGTGAATAACATGGACATTTCATTTTACAGTACATTTAGTTCAAATGTGGAATGGAAAAAAATCCACCAGACATCAGCAAAACAATAGACAATTTCCCACAATCCTGCCATCATATCCAAATGAACTGAATATGCACCACTGCTCTGTGCCCTTTACTAATCAAGCCTTGCCCTCATGATTGTTCTGACATCTACTGAGAGCTAAGCTGCCAGCCAGTGGGGTCCCCTTGTTCTGACCATATAAGCCAGGAAGTGTGCAGGCTGTGGGCCCTTTGACAATAAAAAGGCCTAAAGACAATATACGGTATACAGTAGTGAAACAATGCCAGAGGTGTTGCTGTTTACTACAGTTTGGCACTGTGACCCAACAGAGGTCAGAAAAATATTAACATCAAACTAAGGAAATTAACTAGTTAGAAACTGTGAGAATTCATACTGATTATACAGTGTTGGTTCTTCTTGGCCATATCGTAATAATCATATTCACTCTCTCATTTAAATTCACTGCACATCACAAGATACGGAAGTGTAAGGAATGGGCAGATCGATGGATGCAGATGAGAAAACTACCGACTGTGCATTAGAACCATAAAGAACCAAACAATTACAATGTCTCACCAGGTATTGTAAACTCTCTTGCTAAACAAATTACTTTTCAGACATGATGTTGCATAATGATACATAGCCACACACCAATATAACATAATCATTATACTCTTACATACTAATGCAGCAACATTTATCTAAATGTCAACTTTTATTATCCTGCAGGCATTTATTTCCCACGCCATATTACTTCTGTATTCCAAACACACTCGTCACACTCCTCATATTGAACTGCAAATAGGCAATGATCTCCAGAGAAATGTCTCCCCCATTTCTTCTGATGTGACTTAAAAATAGTTAACGCAAGGGAGCTGAAAGAGTTTTGACTCCTAATGAGATGTCCGCTGCCTGACTCTGCTGACATGAATGTTAAATATGGTGAAAATAATTGGTCATCTATATATGGTTTATTTTTATGTTAAGAGCATGTTGAAATAAAATCCCTATACTTCCACACTGAGGTCTGCAGGGTTCAGTTAGGTGCCGACAGCATTAGAGGCGTGAAAAGCGTAAAGCAGATATCGTGTTAGAGGGGAGTACATGAGTGATACTTCATCACAATGAGCAGATTGGGAAAAGCTATTCTTAGAACCATATTATAGTCCTTCTTTTAACATGCATCAGAACAAGAGAGAGAAGGCATATCACAGGGAATGATAAAGGAACCAGAGGAAGTATGGCAAAGAAAACGAGCGAAATGAAGTAAGGAGATGTGGATGTGGTGAGAAGTTACATCATCTCGGAATCCCACCTATTAAATATGAAGCTACAGCCAAGCCAACAGCTATTTATATTATCATTGAGACTGGAAATAGGGATAAACAGCTAGCCCGGCTCTGTCCGAAGGTAACAGCACTTGACAAATTAACACAATTTGTTAAATACAGACTAAAACAGAACTTCTTTTTGTAACACAAATTAAATTTTATGTTACATTACATTTATGTCTACATTAGTTGTTTTAGAAGAGGGTTCTGTTTTAACCCTCATGTTGTCCTCGGGTCAAATTTGTCCCGTTTTCAAAATGTCTTTATCAGAAATATGGGTTTCCTTTTAACCAAATGACCCCAAAATAACATGGATTGTTCCCTACAACGCTCTTCTTTTATAGCATGTGAAAAACAATTGAAATGGTTTCAAAACAGTATTGTGACTAAACTTTGTTATACAAAAGTCTCTGATTATCCATCAACATAAGTTCCTTTAATATTAGTCAAAATAATTCATAATTTCAGCTTTTTTAACTCACAAATTAGGTAGAATTTCATACAAACAAGGTTTATTGACTATGAATTCCAAAAATAAGTGTAGAACTAGTGGTTATAAGTGTTAGTAGCGTATGTACTGGTGGTAGTGAAAAAAAGCATCAAAAGTTAAAAAAAATAAAAATAAATCAAAATCATCGAAAAAAGCGTCAAAAAAGTGTTTATTTTCCATTTTGACCTGAGAGGACAACAAGTGCATGGTTGCCGGGAAGACACCACAGTGGTTAAGATACAGATGCAAATTTTTGCAAAATTCTCATTTAAATGGTCTTACTGCTGCTCTTTTAAGACAATAAGATTGTAGAACTTATTTATAGACATTAAAGACGAAAGAAGAAAAAAAGGAGATTTGTTGCAGTGCTAATGCAGCTACAAACCTGATAGCATCAAATTAACCTCTTGTTGGCAGCTCCTCCATATCAGCCCATTGGTAATTAATTTGGTGTTAGCTCTCCCTGTTATAACTGATGTCCCTAGGCCAGTGTTTGGGACTGCCTTGGTGGCCCATTTATCTTCACAGAGACAACCAAAGAGCAGGTGGGATTCAATGGAGAGAAGGAGTGCAAAACCTCCAAACTTTACCACTCGGTCACTGCCACAAACACAACTCACAAAAATATTCAGTATGTAATACATTTAAAAGTGAACACTGGAGGAAATGCCCCCCTGTGGAAACTCCCAGAAACTGTCCTAACCAGATAGTGAGTTAAAATGTATGTTGTTAATAACATATATTGTCATGTTTATGATTTCTGTCTGAAACCACACACAATGGTAGATGAGGTTGAAGGCGTGAGATCAATCAATGTGTGTCAGTTTTAAACCCGGCCATATACTGTATGTGCAGGGAAGAAAAATATTATAATATATATGTATATATGTATATATATATATATATATATATATATATATATATATATATATATATATGTATGTGTATATATATATGTGTATATATATATATATATATATATATATATATATATGTATATATATATATATAATCATATTAAATTTTGCAGGAATTACAGTGTCACCCTCCTTATCAACTTGCACAGTTTTATTGCCAGATGGGAGACGGGTTGTCAGCTTGTGTTTTTGTAATCACAGCCTGGGTGGGAGCTGTGATGATGGGATTTTTTTTTCTGTAGTGAAGAAGGAACAGAGGATAAAGAGAGGATAGCAGGATCAATACTTCCCTTTGCAGTTAACACGTACTTATACAAACATTGGCACTGGGAAGATAAATGACCAGAATCAACTGTCTGGCTGCCTGCTCTTGTATGGAGAAAGAAAATAGGTGGAGGGATGGAGAGTTAGGACTGCAGTAGTTAGGCTTCCAGTCTTTGCAATCAAATAAGTTTCTAGAGCCTGGTAGTGACAAAAATGTCTTATCATACCTCGAAATGCCTTTAAACTTAAACAAAATAGGTGGCATTCTGGGAAATGCGCTTATTTGCTTTCTTGCCGAGAGTTCGATGAGAAAATTGATGCCACTGTAATACGCTATGTAATATGAAGCCACAGCCAAAATACGGTTAGCTTAATTTAGCATAACTACTGAAAAAAAGGGGAAAACAGCTGATTTGGCTCTGTCCAAAGGTTAAAAAGGACTTTATTGGTTGTTTAATTCATACAAAAACTAAAGGGTAGAAGCAATTTGTAGTTTTAAGGAGGGCTAATGTACTGCACTATTTTTTGGCCGAGCGTGACTTCCTGGAGTTGTTACTAACCTCACAATAACCAAGCAGAGGACGCTGTTCATTATTTTACCTCTGTTTTGTTTTTCTCAGCTTGAATGAGATATTGCATTTTAGCTTAAAGATAATAGCTTAAAGATGACCTTGTGTAATTCTTCCTTTACTGCTAATATTTTTATTGTCTTGTTGTAAGCTTTGTTTTTGTATATTTGTTAAGCATTTTGTAACATCTGTGAAAGAAAATCTTGAACACTTAAAGGGAAAGCACTGGGGAGTTGGCACAGTAACAAACAGAGCAAGGAAATGGTTTCATTTAGGTAGCATGTATCTGGCTGCCTCCTAGGAGATTTAGCTCGAGCTACTGTCACCGCAACCTTTTCACAGCTGTTCCCTCGCTCATTCAAAGTTTTCCCATTTGTTCATGTCAGAAGGGTTTCCGTGCTTTAATAGCTGAGGAGTCGAGAAGGCATTATGTATGTGTCCTCTTTTCTGAGCCTCTCTTTCTGCATTATTAATCCAATGCTTTCAATGAATTTTAAACAGCGTGTGCTGTGCTTTGATGCTGGGGAGAGGGATGGGTGGTGAGGGGGTTTCAAGCATCCATGCACAACACACCCATACATTTTGGTAAGAAATGTCTATTTTGAGGCTGGTCTTTAATGAAATTCAGAATTTGTTTATGAAAAAAAAAAAAAAAAAAGGAAAGTGTGTGAGATGGGCTTTCAACACCCCAGTTTATGTTTACCTGTTGAGCTAGTCAGAATGATACCTCTTCCCTCTTTTCATTTGTCTGTCAGGAAAAACCCCGAAGTGAAAGGACTTATGGAATTGCTTTGTGGTGTTTCACATTGCAGTCACACAGCTGAGCTCTCTTCCAAAGCTCCAAACAAATATCAGAGCCAGATAAGAGCACAGTTTTGTTCTTCCTTGTTACTAATCCCAGCTCAAAGAGAAGAGCTGAGTCTCTCCCTCAGCCACTTCTAATGGCCATGAAATGAACTGGTGCCTGTGTTAGAGCTACTGTAGCTTATCCTTCACAACACGTTAATGTGGCTCCCAAAAACTATTATAGCACCAGCTGAGTGAACACTGCAAACAAAACTGCCCTCAAGCTCATCTAGTTAATTCAATTCAATTCAAGTCAATTAAATTTTATTTATAGTGTCAAATCATAACTGGAATTATCTGAGGACACTTTACAGATGCTGATGCTAATGACTAGAAGTAATAGTTGTAATAAGTTACTCATGTTTGCTTTTGGAGATATAATGTTGATGTAACATTACAGCACTGTTGCAACAAGATTAATATTTTATTCTACACAGAGACCAGCTGCAACGCCTATACTGTATAGGCTTTTGCATTATTTACACATTCCCATAGGCATAAAAGAAGATTTAAAAGCATGGACCAGTTGGTTCATATCTTATAGATTAATGTTCTTCATGTTCTGATTCATAGGATCCATTTGAGCTACTGTATTCCTATAACAAACAATACATTCATACCTGAATCACCCTCCTCATTTTAGTTTTGTTGTTACCAGGTCATACTTCAGTTTTTTGGTAATTCTTTTTTTCCTTATTCTTGAAAAAAAAAAATATAAAAAATAAAAAAAAACACCTCCAGAGCATGCTTGAAAAATGTACATGAAACTGATGGTTGTAAAGTTGTATCCATCCATAGTAAAAAGCACTATGACAAATACAATTTTAGTTTTGCAGTTTTACCGTGACCGCACCATTATAAACCTTTGAATCTCTCTAAGGTAGCAACACTAAATGTGAGCGCTGCTCGGCCATGATGATCACGATGTTTCACTCAGAACAGGCTCTCCGGGGTTTAACAGGTCACATCTTGGCTTAAATACAAAGCGTGACTTGAGGTCTTTTTTATGGCGAGAGCGCTCAGCTCAGTGCAGAGGTGATGAGAAACTATAACACTCCGGAGGGCAGTGAAGAGAGGAGGAACCATTACGGCTGAGCAGCTCTGGGGCCGAGCCAAACGTAAACTGCAATAACAGCAGCCCGATAAGTAAGATTACTGAGGGGGAAAGGGGCTATCCTCGCTCTGCAGATAAACGTGCACATGAAAACAGACACACACTGGCGAACAAATCTGCACGCTTGTTGACACATCTACAAAAGTGCACACATACACACTGTGAGAAGGTGAA
Organism: Sander vitreus; assembly: GCF_031162955.1. Lineage (NCBI taxonomy): Eukaryota > Metazoa > Chordata > Actinopteri > Perciformes > Percidae > Sander > Sander vitreus. The sequence continues at coordinate 22,198,433 of NC_135857.1, forward strand.
ACAAGTAGATGAAAAACCAATCAAGCTGAAAAAACAGTGATTATGTGACGTTGAGAAAGGAGATGGAGAGCAGAGAGATACATATTGTGCATCTCATTAATCATTAACAGACTGAGGGATACAAGGTCAACAAACAGTGTTTTGATGTGTGTGTTTTTGTGTGCCTTTAGGTGAAATACACACACAAACAGTAATGCTACTGTAGCATACTGCCGGCAAACTCCATAGTGGCTGCCTTAAAATTTGTGCCTCCAGGCTTTCAATTAGGATGCTTCCAGGGGAAAAATAAACGTATACACACACACACACACACACACACACACATGCAGACAAGAATACAGGCACACACACTCACAAACACAGGGAGAGTGAAGCAGAATAACTCTGTGTGCATGGACTGTAAGCACATCGCAAATTAGAGAAATGTAAATATGTTTTATATTTGATTGGGCACATTAATCGGGGGACTGAGAGGAGAGCGGTGAGGTTTTCAGAGACAATCCTTCAAAAACATCCACCTCCTTTCATTCTGCTGAGAGCGAGCCTTTATTTTCCTCACTCCAAGCCAAACTCCGTTATCTACCCTGCAGAATAGGAATGGAATGCTGGAGGCAAGTGCTTTACGTTTGTGTGGTAAATTTGAGTGAAAATGACATTTATTAAATTACTATTTCCATTTCAATGGACGTCCAGATTAAAGCTTTAGTGCGTACCTTTTTGATATTAATTAACGTCTGTTACATTCAAACCATTGCCAAATGAGGTGCTACAAAGCTAATCAAGACTATCAGCTCCACACAACTCTCTCTGTATTTCTCAGTATGGCTATGTTCAGAAGATTGGGTTGTCTGGCGACTTTCGTGCGCAGAAACTCGAGTGAAGATAATTACCTCTTCTGAAGAGTCCATCATGTTTTTTTTTAATCCTCCGTGTCCTCCTTGGTTACTAGTAACTGCTTGGAGAAGGGGTGGGGGTGCTGCGCGAACACGGAAGGCTTGTATCATGTGGACGAACCAAAAGTTTTGTTGTCATTACTTAGACATCCTCATGGGGGCGACAGATACTACGCACTATAGCTTTAATGTCCATTCAATCCCAAAAATCAAGCCTGCACTCTCAAATTTAATGTTACGCCTAAATAAAGCAGATCCACACCGACACATGGAGCCTTATGCTAGTCTGTTTATTCAACAGTATATACTAGTGTAATTAACAACCAATATGAATAGTTCAAGTTTTAATAAAACTATACTGTGAAGGAATAGTTGAACATTTTGGGAAATACGCTTATTCGCTTAAATGAGAAAATACCCCCCTTGAGTCTATACGGTAAATATGAAGCTTCAGCCAGCAGCCAGTTGGCTTATTTTAGGAAACGGGGAATCAGCTGGCTTGGATCTGTTCAAAGATTGAAAAAATATTCACCTAAAAAATCCATCTAACAAATGTTTTAATGATTGTTTTGAATTTTATTTCAAGTATTTTGAGCAATATGTGGTACAGAGTGAATTCCTGGAGTCTCAAGTGGTTTCCTGGTAAACTCATGGTGACAGCAAGACATCCTGTTTTTACACTTTGGTTTGTGTACAGGTTAAACAGACATGTTCATTTCTGATCTTTAGAGGTGCTGATAGGCAGATTATAAATGTGTCTCAATTTGGATACTTCCATGAGTACACTTACACGTTGTACACTGTGTACACTATGTACTCACTTGTGTAGTGCGTACATTTTGACAGGGTAGCAATGTCTCAAATCGAATAGAATATGGAGGATGCTGCTCTGCTGAAAGCCTGCGTGTGTGTGTGTGTGTGTGTGTGTGTCTGTTTGTGCCCTTTACTACGAGTGTTTTCACGTGTGTGCTACAGACTACTCATCTGTATGAGCTCCATTGGCAGTTACATAAACCATACTGTCATAAAGGCTACAGGGCATACTGAAACACTGCCAAATCAGTGCTGGGTCAATAACTCCCTGCTGCAGATTTTTTGGGATTTTCTTTTTTTTGTTGAGCAGCTAGTTCATGTCTGGGTAAAAATGAAGTGGAAACGGATAGGTTCTTACTGTTGCAGTGCAGCACAGAGGTCAGTAATTACCATGAAACATAATTACTGACTTTCCCTGGGATATTGTTTCTCTGAAAAGACAGAGAGTAGTTTGACCACAGTAATTAATACATAAAAAAGCCATTTGAAAGGCAAATAGATGCATGAATTATAGAGGTGTCACGATATTGATTTTAAATTGAAAATTGATCTATCGAAATCAAAAGCAGGATCGGCGATTCCCCCAGTATTTTTTTCTCTCTCCATCCCCGCCTACTTGCACAAGTCGGAAAAAAAGAAGAAAAAAAAGACAGCGTAGCTTACCAGCTGGTAGTATACAGCTAAAGACACAGGCTAACGTTAGATTACTGGTAGCCTGCAGCTCTTTTCCAGACACCATCGCAACTGCTAGAGTCTGAGATAATGGAGAAACAGAACTGGAAAATACTCCTGCAGAGAAATGTCATTCCCTTCCCTACCGTGTATTATATTAAACATTATCTGTAGATATCACAAGTACTCAAGCCTAAAACAATTCATAAGAATGGGACACGCAACTACGAAACTACGTATATGTCACTTTTCAAGGTTTCTGAAACTGTGTTTGTCTGATAATCATAAATTACCTGTAACAGCAAATGAGACTTACAGTGAAAAGAACGCTATTTTTATATGGTTTTTATGAATGCCTTTGCCCGGGTCTGATTTTTCTCGCAAAGTCACAAAATGATTTACAGCAGGTAGACCGGCTCTACAGTCACACATTCTGATGGGTCACAGATTTCGGTATAACACCGGAAAAGCCTGTGTTATTGTATCCAGCGAGGTAAAGGGTAGCAGGAGATTTCTTTATATAGGCCTTTTTGTATTTTCATTTTATATTAGAAGTTATCTGTTGTAGTTATGGTTGATACTGGGGCAGGACCATCACAGAAAAAAAGGAAATTAAACAAAGAACAACTAAAATCTAAAAGTCAAGTCAATCTCAGTCTGGCTTTCAACAGATGGAGACAATTACGGGATTGTAAATGATTCAAAACCAACCCTAAATCAGCCCTCAGGTATGTATTATGTATGTTTCCAACACAACATCATGGCTTCGCGTAAACATACACGCCCACTTTCTTAAGCCAAGTGGCGTGTTATCTGTACGCATTTTGAGCCAAGTGGCGTGTTATCTGTACGCATTTTGAGCGCCATATACAGTGGACGGGTTGGGTTTAGGAAAAGAAGAACCGGTTGGGTTTAGTAAAAAAAGAAAGCTACAGTTGGGTTTAGGAAACGTGACACGCGGGTTGGGTTTAGGAAAAGAAGAAAGCAACGGTTTGGTTTAGGAAACGTGACACGTGGAACACGAAGGAAACGTGACTTGTGGGACACAATCCCTGGTCTCCTGGGTGAAAGTCCTGTGTTTTACCCCAATCTTTTACAGTAATCTCCCTACGCAGATTTTTGTCCTTTCATACTACTCGCTACGGCGTCAATTCACACGCAATTGCAAGGTAATGTAAGTCAATGGAGGCCAAACAGCGTTGATAAACACGCTAAAAAGCGAGTATGCGTCTTGATAACACGCCAAAAATAGCATACGAATTGACGTGTCATACATACGCCACTTCATAAGATCAGTCTGCTATTTCATTCATAAAATAACTTTACAATGCATGATGTAGTTGTTTACGTCAGTAGCAAACATTAAATGACGTCCCCCTTCCATTTAGCGCCATTTAGTTTTTATTCCTTTTCAGTCCGTGTTTGTGTTGCCCTACACGGTGATGCATTTATCGTCACAGCCCTACTTCCCAGTGAGTGAGTTATGTAAACGCACAACAAAGGTAAAGCATGTGGGCTCCAACAGGACTTTATGGATCGTTCACTTTCAACTCGGTAAACTAATGGTACTTTCACTTGCACTTCATTTTGAAAAACTCCAACTGTTGTTGTAACTTCTGGCTTCTGGTGGCTCTTATTGTGGCATTCCCGTCACTGCTATAAAGAAAATGTTTAAATCGAATTGTGGATTTTGAGAATCGTGACTCCCCTACTGAATTAGGGTTGAAATGTTTCTAAACTGCCATTCCACACACTACACTTGTGCCAAATTCCACTTCTGCAGCCTCTGGCACTGAGGAAATTGCACACTATTTAATGATGACACCATTCAGGTAGTTTGATTTTTCTCATTAAATCATTTTACTTGTTATGCTAAAATGCTCTCACATCTTTTCCACAGTCTATTCAGGGAATACACCTAGTGTAGATTTTACAGAAATAAAGCCATTTCTCAATACAAGGGCTCCTGTTAATCTCCATGCTGAGCGTAGTAGGTGTGGGAATGACTCTGAGATGAAGATGGGTTGGTGTCGTTTACTATCTACTGAACTCAAATGTGGAGTCTTCTCAGCGGAGCCTCTGGGACAAGTACAGCAAGTCAGCGGGGGCTAGAGGATGAGCAGCTGATTTGCTTGTCATAAACATCAGCTGTTTTACTGTGACTGGCGACGCTGGGACCTTGGCATGGTCTTGCCTGACAAACCACAAGGCACAGAAACTCAGCTGTACACTTCCCATTTCCTCTGTGGCAGCCAGGACTCCTGAGGTGACAGTCTGCTGAGGTGAACAGTTGTAAGGTGCTGACATTGAAGATGATACACACGTTTTCACATTGACTGTGTTTTTTGCAAAGCAGTTGCAGCTACTCCACTTTTCTTTTTCTGCAGCCAGCTCCACACGATGCACACGCCTGTCAGTGTGTGTGAGACACCATTCAGTTGTTTTGCTTCCTTTGTGTTCCTCTGAGCTTCAGGCTGTGGAGGGCTTTAAATTAAATTATGAGTCTAAGCCAAAAGCAGGCCAGCTGTCATGCAACCAAGGAGCCATCCTCAGAAAAAAGCTATGATGCAACCACTCACACAGACTCATTTTTATCTAACATTTTATTGGCGGGGGGGGGGGGGGTGCAATGTAGCAGTGAAACTCTCGGCTCACATAATGTGGTCGACACCAAGCCAAGAAGTACTAATGCCTTCATGCCCCAGAAAAGCCTGAAATCACAAAACAAACAACCTTTAGAATAAAAAATAGTAATATTAATTATTTCAGCTAGTGCTGTGGTAAAAAATACTTTGATTCACAGCAATTTCCAATAAAAAAAGCACGGAGGGAAGGAGAAAGGAGGGGAGGGGAAAGAAACACATTACAGCTACTCTTCAAATTATTTCTTCAAACTCCCATCTGTTACACAACTTAATGAGCCTTGAAATTGGCGAGATTACATTTTTCGTTGTCTCTTTCATTAGTGTGAGTTTCGCCAATCTCTGGGGATTGGTTTTCTCACTTTGGGATTGTAAAGTGTGCTGCTACAGAGCGTGTTGCTGTGATGAAAGGAGCAACAAACTAACCAGCAGGCCAGTAAATAGATGAGGGAGTTTCCTGTGATCAGCCGGGGTTTTGGTTCAATCAGCCAGCTGATTTACAGAAGCTGTGCAATGTGTTAAAGTACTTCTCTTTGCAACACATTTAATTGTGTGGTGAGAGCGAGAATATGTTTTTCAATTAAATCACAATAAACACAATCATGCCAATGATGTGAGATAGCAACACTTTTTTTCACAGCATGTGCCCTTGGTTCAAGAAGGTACATAATTCAGGTAGACTCAGACATTAAGATTTCAGTTGATTTAAAAGAATAGTTTGACATTTTGGGAAAAATGCTTATTCCCTTTCTTGCTGAGAGTTAGATAAGAGGCAGCCAGTCAGTAGCTGTTAGCTTTGATTAGCAAAAAGCAAAGAGCTAGCCTGGCAGTGTCCAAAGGCAATGAAATCCTCCAACCAGCACCTCTAACAGCTCTCTAATTAACATGTTTGAAAACGACTCATTCAAACTGTAAAAAATATATTGGAAGTTTTCTTATACTTATTGTCCAGCGAAAACAAGTGAAACTACTATCATCTTCTCGTACTAGTTTAACTTCACTGTGCCATGAGTTCAAAAAGATTTGAATGTTGGCGTGCCTGCACGCCTTCACTGTCTCGCCTCTGTGTGCTGATTCAAAAACGTTTTGGTTCTTCTTCCTCATGAAAACTTATATTTCAATCTGGAAAGCTGAAATTGTTTTCAGATAGCATTTTTTCTGCAGCTTGGTTTAACTCTGTTGCGTGGGACATTGAAGCATCTCACTTTTCGGAGCAGATGAGAATGAGAAAATCAATATTGTGAAACCCGAAAGCTTCTTAGTTTGTTAATCTGTAATAGCTGATTCATAAGCATGGCTGGCATAATGCGATGATTGATGTTTTGGCTTCAGCTACTTTATCTGGCTCAGCAACACTGATCATTTTGGGCTCGGCAACTAAAGACCCAGAGAGACCGGCTTGCTTAGAGGAAGGCCAGCTTGTTGGCGGGTGACTGTTGCTCCAATCCAGTGCCAAGTGCCCATCAGTGGCGAGGAGGGTCCACGTGATACAGAGAGCATTTGCGATATGTAACCAGGCGACCCAGATAACGCTCCAGTCTGCTTTTGTGGGCCAAGCAGCAGGAGAGTAGCTTTGCAAATGAACTGAGAAGAGCAAGGTGTTCAAATTAAGACCCTAATTATGAGGAATGATGAATCTGTCCCTGCTTGTGGTGTCCCACCAGAGACTGTCAAGTAGAAACATCTCAATGAACAACTTCCCAGGGAAGCGATAGCCAGGTATTTGATGTGATAATAAAGGAATCAGGATCAACTCATAGTTTGGATCCTTTCTCCATGCCCAGTGGGTTCCTAAATACCACACAATTTGAAGTGTATAGCTTAGTAATTTAAATCAAAGTAGAGTGGTGGAGGAAAATGAAGGGTGAGGAATTGAGGGAATAATTTAATAATACTGTTCATCCGTTTCTGGGGTTATTTTAAGACATAACAGCTTACAGAGTGCAAGAGTTCCCTGCCACACTCAATGGCCATTAAGAATTTAAAAAAGCAGAAGTAGGCCACAGACAATTCAAGCTGAAAGAACATAAGGCCAAACTGCCTCTTCTTCTTTCTGTTCTTCAAGTGTAAGGCAGAGACAAATGAGTCGCTGGTCTTCCAGTGAAAGGAGAAACTGGAGCTCCAGCTCAGGATCATGAGCACATCACGGTTTCAGCAACTAATTTTTGTGAGGAGGAAACTGAAAAGCTGCAGGAAACCCTCAGACCGACTGCTCCAAATGTCCTCCACCTCTTCCTTTTTTTGTATCAAGCAAACTAATCAAACCATCCAGCACAATTTGCTTTTAAACGCCTCCTCGTGTTTAAATGTGGTTCTGAGGCACTGTCTTATAAAACATTTCCTCAAAAGCTGTAGTAAATTTCTAGTGACATCTGCAGAGGGCATGTGTTGGCTTCCAGCGTTTTCCTGCTCAGACGAAAGAGATTTGTGGCAGAGTTGCTTTCAGAATAGACGGTGATAGAAAAGACCTGTGGGACATGAGGGTCCTGCAGGATTTATAAAGGAAGAAAGAGTTTTGATACTAACTCAGAGTGTGCTCAACGTCTGTCCAAAAACACAGTCTTACTGTTTATTAGGAATGGACCCAGAAGAGGTTTTTATATTTTGGCATCAATATCCAGGAGCATAAACAATAGCATATGGATCTACTGGGCAGGTCAGTCCCAAATTAATCAAGTGTCGAGATGCGATGACAGACGTCCGCTGACAGCTCATGATTTATTGCTAGTTTGTCTCATCTTTGTTACTCTAACATCCAAAGAGACCAAATGTTAAATTTGAACAGCAGGTTTTCTTTTTTCACTAAAGCTTCTTTAGAAATGAGCACAGCAGTTAGGCTTCATTTATGGGGTAGCACAGAATATCATTAATAAACTACAGCTTTTTACCCTTTTTACTAAGGGAAACATACTTATATTAAAATCAATTTTGTAGTTCGGTAAAGTCAAGTATTTTCAGTAAGCTGAAGATATGAGTTTAGATATTTATTTTAAAACATTTATTACTATTACAAATTATGAAAGTGTGCACACAACCTACTTAAAATGGAAACACAATAGTACAAATCGGCATACTCCAGCTTCTTCCTGTTGCAGCTACAGTGGTGTGAAAAAGTGTTTGCCCCCTTCCTCATTTCCTGTTCCTTTGCATGTTTGTCACACTTAAGTGTTTCGGAACATCAAACCAATTTAAACAAAAGTCAAGGACAACACAAGTAAACACAAAATGCAATTTGTAAATGAAGGTGTTTATTATTAAAGGAGAAAAAAAATCCAAAACCATCATGGCCCTGTGTGAAAAAAGTGATTGCCCCCCTTGTTAAAAACATACTATAACTGTGGTTGTCCACACCTGAGTTCAATTTCTCTAGCCACACCCAGGCCTGATTATTGCCACACCTGTTCACAATCAAGGCATCACTTAAATAGGAGCTGCTTGACACAGTAAGGTCCACCAGAAGATCCTTAAAAGCTACACATCATGCCGAGACCCAAAGAAATTCAGGAACAATTGAGAAAGAAAGTAATTGAGATCTATCAGTCTGGAAAGGGTTATAAAGCCATTTCCAAAGCTTTGGGAATCCAGCGAACCACAGTGAGAGCCATTATCCACAAATGGCGAAGACATGGAACAGTGGTGAACCTTTCCCAGGAGTGGCCGGCCGCCCAAAATTACCCCAAGAGCGCAGCGACGACTCATCCAAGAGGTCACAAAAGACCCCACAACAACGTCCAAAGAACTGCAGGCCTCACTTGCCTCAGTTAAGGTCAGCGCTCATGCCTCCACCATCAGGAAAAGACTGGGCAAAAATGGCCTGCATGGCAGAGTTCCAAGGAGAAAACCACTGCTGAGCAAAAAGAACATCAAAGCTTGTCTCACTTCTCCAGAACACATCTTGATGATCCCCAAGACTTTTGGGACAACATTCTGTGGACCGATGAGACAAAAGTGGAACTCTTTGGAAGGTGTGTGTCCAAGTATATCTGGCGTAGAAGGAACACTGCATTTCATAAAAAGAACATTATACCAACTGTAAAATATGGTGGTGGTAGTGTGATGGTCTGGGGCTGTTTTGCTGCTTCAGGACCTGGAAGACTTGCCGTGATAAAAGGAACTATGAATTCTGCTGTCTACCAAGAGATCCTGAAGGAGAATGTCCGACCATCTGTTCGTGTACTCAAGCTGAAACGAACTTGGGTTCTGCAGCAGGACAATGATCCTAAACACACCAGCAAGTCCACCACCGAATGGCTGAAGAAAAACTAAATGAAGACTTTGGAGTGGCCTAGCCAAAGTCCTGACCTGAATCCTATTGAGATGTTGTGGTATGACCTTAAAAAGGCCGTTCATGCTCGAAAACCCTCTAATGTAACTGAATTAGGACAATTCTGCAAAGATGAGTGGGCCAAAATTCCTCCAGGACGCTGTAAAAGCCTCATTGCACGTTATCGCAAACGCTTGGTTGCAGTTGTTGCTGCTAAGGGTGGCCCAACCAGTTATTAGGTTTAGGGGGCAATCACTTTTTCACACAGGGCCATGATGGTTTGGATTTTTTTTCACCTTTAATAATTAACACCTTCATTTACAAATTGCATTTTGTGTTTACTTGTGTTGTCCTTGACTTTTGTTTAAATTGGTTTGATGTTCAAACACTTAAGTGTGACAAACATGCAAAGGAACAGGAAATGAGGAAGGGGGCAAACACTTTTTCACACCACTGTACTTCTACTCTGCAGCTCATAATAAAAACTGACAATAAAGACACAAGTCATTAAGCAACAAAATCTGCCAGGAGGAACGTTCAAAATGTTCTGTGGAGTCAAAGGTAATTTGCAGATTTGACACAACAGCCCTGCTGAAGAACAAAGTCAGCTGGAGAAATGTGTAAAAGAGATGAGCAGCCACCAAAACCGTCTCAATGGAGAATAAAGATGCTACTTAACCTGCCATTTAACATTACCAAGGGTACTATACACCTTACAGTATGTGTTGTTTTACACCAACAAAAAAATCAGCTAAGAGGTAAAGATTTATGACTGGCTAGCCAATTACAAGTTAACATTTTAACTTGCTGCAATTCATTTTATAGACAAATTGTGTATTAAAACCCCATGATGAACCTGGCTCCTCTTTATTCTTTACAGTAATAAACCGGCTTCTAACCTGACCTCAGTTTAGGTCTTGAAAGTGCTGAATGAAAGGTTCAACCTGGAAATCAAACTGCAAATTGTCGTTATGACTTAAGCCTTAACATTACCAGATAATCTCACAATTGAGCTTTACGTTTCAGCTTCAGACACTTCACTTCTCTGCTTTCATTCTCCTTGAACACAGAAATTATATTATGAACACTAACATTGTGATTCAAGGTTGGATAATGCACACAAAAGTAGTTTTACCCTCATTTAATGTCTTGTTCCTGCACCCACTACCATCTCAAAACCACTCATTTATAACTGAGGTTGCATTGCCCAAAACCACATTGATAGTGGTGACTGAGGGAATAAAACAGGTTGCAAATTCATGTTTCAAGATTTTTCCATTCATCTAGATATCTAAACTGGGGACCCTGCAGTCACAAACCTGATTCTGTAACCTCCTTATTAACTTATTAGATTGGCCTGCAGACCCCTGCAGTCCCTGAAGTGTTATTGTCAGCCTCAAATTTGTAGAGTGTTATGCTGTAATGATTTTGTGGGAGGTAAATTTGCAGCATGCAGCAGTTAAATCGCTCTGCTAATTCAGTCCTTCCCCACCCACTCCATTCATAAGGTGAAGGACTGAAATCTGCACACCGTCACACATACATGGTGCACTGTTGCTGACGTTGCTGAATTGTGTGATTTTCATGATTGTGATGGAGGGCTGAGCGATAAAACGATCTTGAAACGGGGGTCGCGATAAAATTCAAGTCGATAACGATGATAAGCTTTGGACATATTTACCCGATAACACAACTGCCAGAGCTTGGATGCTGGATACGCCCACTTCCTGTTGTGAGCGTTTGTGTTGCCGGTGTTGTATCGAAGTGTGTTCCCCTTGCGAATAGTGTTTCTTGCATTATCCTCTCAAGCTGAAGACGTTGATAAAAAAAGGGTTACACGATGTCAGATGTGTGGAAATGGTTTGGATTTCACAAAAGCAACAAGGAGCAGATTAAGCCGCTCTGAAAAATATGTTTGGGATATGTTATGGGAAACGCAACAAATCTTTTCCATCACTTGAACAGGTACCATCCCAGCGACCACACAGAGTATGAAAATGCGGATTCATGCTGGCCAGAGTCCACACACACAGCCTGCAAGTTTGGTCCAAAGTAGTAGATCATCTGCTGTTACCAGCGCTAGCATTAGCTGTGCTGTAGCTGCTGTACCAAAACAACAATCAATGTGTTATCTTTTGCAGCCATTGCCCCATATTTGTTATTGTATAACCAAAGACCCTGTTTTACACATGCACTTGTTTACTTTGTTTTTTTTTTAATGATACATTTTTTATTATTTTTATATTTTTTAACATACAGAACAAACAAATACAATTGTTTACTTTGTTAGTTTTTATTTACATTTAATATGTTGCTTTATGTAGGCTAGTTTAGGTTGCTTACAAAATCAAAAGAAATATAACCAGACTGATCTCATGAAGTGGCGTATGTATGACACGCCAATTCGTATGCCATTATTGGCTTGATATCAAGACGCATACTCATTTTTTAGCGTGTTTACCAACACCGTTTGGCCTCCATTGACTTACATTACCTTGCGATTGCATGTTAATTGACGCCGTAGCGAGTAGTATGAAAGGGCGAAAATCCACGTAGGGAGGTTGGTCAGCGAGGAGGATGGGTAAAACACAGGACTTTCACCCAACAGAGCGGGGATCGTGTACCACATGTGACTTTGTGTCTCGCGTTTGATGTTTCCATTCCACGTTTGTTGTTTTACTAAACCCAACCCCGTTCTTCTTTTCCTAAACCCAACCATTTCTTTTTTTCTTAAACCCAACCCTAGCCTTGCGATAACACGCCACGTGGCTTTAGAAAGTGCCACGTGGCATGTATGTTGACGCTGTGACGTTGCAGACTGCCGTCCGCTGTATATAGTGTAGACATACACGCGGATAGCTCAAAATGCGTACAGATAACACGCCACTTAGGAAAGTGGGGTGTATGTTTACGCAAAGTCATGATATCACGTTGCCAAAACTGACTACTCAGTTTGCACTTGTTTATTTTGCAGACACAAAGAAGGAAAATGTAATTGTAAGATAACACTGTACGTGGAAAAGAGTGCTACTCTTAATTTTCTTTTGCCAGTAAAGGGCACTACTGCTCTGTTGACATGTGGTGCATCTCATAATGTGAATGTGTAATGTGTAAAAACATTGTGCTGATATTGTAAAGGCATGTATTTTGTATGTTTTTTTCTATACATTTTATAGGTTAATAAACTATATTCTAAAGTGTAGTTTAACCTCTGGTTTCTTCCGGCTTCAGTCAGTATGCACGTCGAACAGGCAGTATCAGCAAAAACATTGTATCGTGATAAATATCGATATCAAAATGGGAATATCTAATCTAATATATAATATATTGTGATCAATTTTTTACCATATCGCCCAGCCCTACTGTGATGCATGCATGGAGCAAAGATGAGATGATGTTTTACACAGCGATGACACCTATTATCATAACTTAATACATTTTATGTTTGTCACACTGTCCTTTTTACATCCCAATCTGTTCCGTTACAATTTGGATGCTGATGTAGAATGTTAATGTTCAACATCAACAATGTACAATGTTTGATGATTTTTATATATATTTTTTTCCATCCACCTAAAAAACAGAAACTTCATGTTTACTTAATGTTTTAAACTACTTTTGTTGTTGTTGTTGCATACATGTAGTTTAATTTGACAGCAAATCATCCATCAGCCACAGGATGAAAAGAGCTCGGTAAACACCTTCCAACGCACTTCACTAAAGCAACAGGCTTAATAAAGATGTCAATTTACTTTATTGATTCACTTTACATCGCAATCTGTGAAACTGAGGAACAGCAGCCTGTCAGCCTTGTGTACACAGCTTGTGAAATAATGGCTGCATACCAATCAGACAACAGCCACACATTCATTACAAAAACTGTTTACATCCCAGTCACTTAACCACCCAGTGTGTAATAGTTTCACTGGGCGTTCAACAGCAATCTTAGTGATTTATGATGGCGGTTGAGTAAATTGCCATTCGTATCTTCTTTGCTGTTGATAAAGATTGTGTTTTTTTGATGGAGTGTTTGTTGATTAGACACACGAGGAAAACATCATATGAATCAACATGAAGATAATAAATATGCTAATAGTATTAGATTGTTGTTGCAATTGTTTTACAATGGGAATTAAAGAATTATTTTAACGATTTAAAGATGCTTTTAAAACTTTAAAATTTTTAAAGAATAAAAAAACACGTCCTTTGCAAAGCGACTGCTATGCCAGGGACCTTTTTTAAATGGTTACAAAATCAAGATGTGATGTTGCAACAGCACTTTTTAGAAAAAGAGGAGAGCGTGACATTATGAGAAAGTGCTTTTTAAAGTTTGGAGTGCTTTCTTTTTTCTTTCTCTGAATGGATTTTAACTTAATTTAAACTGAGTCTACAGGTTAATTAAATGCTAACATCAGAAGGTATATATGTTTGTATGTATGTATGTTTACCATGTTCACCATCTTCAAAGGGCTTCAAGGGCATCTTCAAAAAAAACAGGCAGGGATTACATACCAACATACCTAAGTTTTTTCACGGCCACACACACTTAAATGCATGTACAGCTGGACCGGTTTTCAAAACAAAGAACAAAGAAACTCAGATTACAACACACACAGAGGGAGTGTGATTTCATTCATTCTTTCATTCAGGAAGTCAGTATTTGTTTGCTACTACATTATTGTGCTGAATATCGAGTACAGCGCCTTTAAAGTGTTAGCATGCTAACATTTGCAAATTAGCACTGAACACAAAGTACAGCTGAGGCTGATGGGAATGTTATTACAATAATCCTGAGGGGGACATAAATGTGTGAACCAAATTTCAAAATTAAGGCATTTTACTAAAAACCACAAATGTCAACCTCATAGTGGTGCTAGAGGAAAAGTCAGGAGATCACCAAAGTCAGTAGGATTCATCCTCGGGGCACCATGAATGTCCGTATACAAGATTTCAAGGCAATTCATCCAATAGTTGATGAGATTTTTCATTCTGGACCAAAGTGATGGATCAACTAACAAACCATAGAACGATGCTCACTAACTGTCCATCACATTAAAACTAGTTTTACAGGACAAACATGCTAGTGCAGACAATAAATGAATCACAACTGGGTGAGTATTTATTTCTGCATGTTTTAGTCTATTTACAAAGCCAAGCCAATTTAACCCTGTGTACCCTTAGGAGTAACTCATGGTAAAACCTGCTGATGTCAGTTTTGAAATGGGATGGAGAACAAACGTTTGAACTCTGAGATTAAAAGTGTTGAGAGCACCATAAGAGAGGGAAAAAACATTATCTAAAGTAGATCCTCACATAATGACCTCAAATGAAAATGGATGTCATGTGATGGTATTTGTTCAAAGTCTTACTTTGTCAAGAACAACAAAGCTTAAGGGAGATCTACTCCGTCATTAACCATATAGAGTGCAGTGCAGTTCAACAGGCATTTTGCTAAGTAAGCAAAGGTCTTAAGAAGCTATTCAGAGTTGTCTGATTTGTGATGACTATTAATGTGATGACCTCATCGTTACATCCCTGGTCAGGGTTATTTCAGTCTAAGTACTTAGAGAAATTTCAATCTCTGCTTAAAGAGGATTAACCACTTTTTCTGTCAAATGTATGTTTCCTGTCCATGGGCTGTTGAATTTCAAAGTAAGGCAGGACTAATTCAGAGTAGCTGGAATACTGCATATGATTTCTCACTGCAATCACCGACATAACCAAAGGTTTTTTTGATCATTAAAAAGTACCCAAAGAAGTTGGTACTTGTAGAAAAGATCTGGCAGCCAATCACAGCTAAGTTTATGCTTATACTTTTAATCAAGCTAATTAGCATTTCTGTCCATTCCCAGCTGGGCAAACTTGTTCAAAGATTGGTGGGAAAAAACTCATACACATACTGTACAACAACTTTCCTTATATTTGCTTATAAACACACCCACCACGTCTTTGTTGGTGCATTAAGTTACAGCAGTACGTAACAACGCTCCTTTGATGTTAATTAACACAGAGCGGAATATGGATGGGAGGTGTCGAGGTAAGATCAATAAGATCTAAGAATATCTTTGACTTAATTTAGACACTCTTCAAAGCATGAACTGCTTCTTCTCACACTCACAAACACTGACAGAGCTGATGTGACAGTGACAGAAAAACTAATTCTTACAGGAGGCTGCCGTCGTATGAGCTTTTTTGGCTTGAAAGACGGCTTAGGTACGAGTCAGTGACTGCAGGAAAATAACAGCCGAGTGCAATATTGAAGTCCGAAAATACCTGTGAGTCAACAAGAGTTCAAGCATCCTTGGAAAATGTTCTATGAAATGTGCAGTAACTCTTGACAGTGGCTTTTTCAGAGCGTTAGCACGTTACCTATAGAAACACACTGACCACCTACAGGCAACTGTGAAAACTTCCAATGACTTGTGGACATCCCCTTGATAACTGGTGAATTTAATCCTGCTGTATTTGCGTTCATCTTTAGTGCAAACGGTTGATGTTTCTGTAATGTTCACTTTGGGTTTGATTAAAATCGTTTTTTTTAAAAGATATTTTTTGGGGGGCTTTTCCCTTTATTATAGTGACAGTGGATAGACATAAAAGGGGGAGAGAGATGGGGGATGACACGCAGCAAAGGGCCACAGGCTGGATTCAAACCTGGGCCGCTGCTGGACTCAGCCTACATGGGGCGCACGCTCTTAAAGGGTGCGCTAGAGACCGCCCCGATTAAAATCGTTTTTTTGAGTGATTTTTAAAAAACCTTACCGAGCGTAGTGGGCCTTTTTAACAGCAGCAATTTTGACATGTTACAGCAACAGAAGCACAGGTGTAATCAATATCAATAATTATGGCTGCATTACATTCAGGTGTGCCACTTCTGTCGCTGGCTCACTGCTCAGGCTCATGCTGCGTTTGTGTCATACCGTTTAGACTAATTATGAGCCTCTGAGCTGGAATTAAGATAACAAGAATTTCTAACAGCAACTATGGCTGAATCTCATGTCTCTCATTTGATAGCTCCTCACTTGAACCGGAAGTTGTTCTGGCCCTCCTTCGTGAAGACTGTCTCAAAGCTCTTATTCCTGCCCCAAAGAGCAGGGATACACAATGCAGCCTTCCCAGAAGCCATGCAGATAAAAGCTGTTCCTCTCTCCTCGCATGATTTCCTCACGTCTCTCCCATTCTTCCTCGGTGGGACGGACTAAGACGAGAGGAAGGGAAGCAAGTGAAGACCACGTGGATGCAATTTGACGACATGAGGGGTACCTAATATCTCCCACTTGGCTAAAAAAACTACAGGAAGGTCAACAAAAGATTGGCAAAATAGCTGCAAAGTCATCGGCAGTAATGTGTAGGCTAAATAAACTCCAGTAGTCCAACACTAATACATTTGATCCAGCTAAATTAAAAGGACAGTTTGTATCTGGTTTTCACATGTTAAAAAACTGCCACAAATACGTAACACCCCAAAAGCTGCTAATTTAGACTATTTAAATGATGTGGCCACAAGGCTAACAGCGGAGGTAACCATCTTGCAACATGGGGGTTTTCTGGTAACTCTTCCCATTCTGTCGACATTGTGTGAATGCAGCATTAACATTATAGGTAGTCCCGCATTGCCAGAGGAATGCAGAGGAAGGTCTGGCTAGTCCACACAACATTCCTGGATAGGAGAAAAATGTGCTCTGGTTTATTGCCATTTCTTTAAACCAATCACAATCGTCTTCGTCGTCAACGGTGCCTCTGCAAAATAGCCTCGGAAGGAACTTGTTTTGGTGGAACGTGTGTACGTTCAAAAGTTGTTTTATTGTGCAACAGAAAACTCCGATTGGACAGATAGTCTATCTAGCTGTCTCAATTTACCCTGCAGAGATCTGAGGAGCAGTTAACCATAGTCCTCATAAATCAACCAGAGTTTAGAATGCCAACACAAAGAAAGCGGAAGGTGACGGACATCCGGCTCAAATAAGGGACATCCGGTAGAACTTCTGGGGGCATCGGAACTATGCCGTAATTGAAACGTCGTTGATATAGACCACGTTATTAGAAACATTGTGCTTTTCTTGTTAGGACAAAGTCAAACTGTCTGCTATAAAAAGGCCTATTCTGAGATGGTTCCTGGAGTTTTAGAAGTCAGAAGCTTTAGGGACTTAATTTGAATTTTTAAAGCTTTGTTTGATTTGCCAAGAGACAGTGAGAGAAGGAGTAAAATGTAAAAATATTGATGTAAATGTAGAGGTAAAACTGTGTGACAGTATTACCTTAGAGTATTATACTTGTTCTGAGCTGATTTGTGTAGATAAGGGGGAGAAAAAGGGAGGTGGAGAGAACAAGAGCAAAGAGTGGTGGGGATGAAGGAGGGATCGCTGCAGTGCTGACCACTGCAAGACTCATCCATCCAGAACATGCTGAGCTGCTCTGCGTCGGTTACTGGCTTCAAGTCCTCCTCAAAATTACACCTCTTTTAATCATCAGGAGGTGGCAGCTTCTCTTTACTTTGCACATTCATTTCCAAACAAAAGGCTCAGGTGATTTCGCTGCTGGCGAGCGATTTAATTATTTAAAAGCTGTTATAGCTCCTGTTGTGTGTGCACATTGAATCCATCTTTTATTCAGGCGGCCGTTGAATGACTTGTTATAAACAGCTCACAGGGAAGTATGGTGATGTCTGTCACCGATCCATTTTAAGGAATGACAGACTGCATACCCACTAGACTGTAGGACTGAACTCAAACAACACTGCCTTTTAACCTAAAGGGGTTTGGACATTTTTACCTGGGTACCTCTGAGTTTGAAGTGCCAGGTCTGAGGAGGTTTACTGCTACTGTTACACTCTGCAGAGTCAAATGACATCTCAACTTATCCTTTGTCCATACATTTATGCATGTGTACACAAACACTAATTTGCATGGAAGCACATCATCTTTTAAAAAACAAATATATACCCACATATACATGCGCAAACTAGAATACTCCTGCAACTGCATTTAACTACAGCCTACTGTACTAACGTGCAGCAGAATATAAACTGCTTGTTTGAAGTGTCAAAGCAGAATTTCAGAGCAGAATTACAAAGCAAAGTCATTCATGTTTTATCTTCCCTCTTTTTTAAGTGTCACAACAATGAGCCGCAGCAGTGAGAGGCACAATTTAGCAGATTTTCTCAAAAATGCATACAATTTTCCGTAAGTGCTGTTTAGTATTATTTTCATTCCATAATATTAATAATTGAGATTAGATGTGAACTGAATTGCTATTCACAACTTGCATCGACTGACTGAAATGGAATGTGACTTGTCATCATCCCCGCTGCGTACAACTGAAAGGTGTTTTCTTAACATAACTGATGTCCCCCAATCTTCTGACAGGTCGCAAATATTTCAAACACTAACAACTAGGTGTCACTTGGGTGCAGATACGTCTAATGATGGTGTCACTCAACTGAAAAAAAAACGGCAGTCTGTTGAAAATAGAGCAGAGCACCTTTTCTTTATAAGACATGATCAGCTTTTTGGGTCCTTATGTCAAGGCTGCATCACTATCATGATATTTAGTCAAATATACCCTCGACTGACATTTTATAAGATAAATATTTCCCAAATTAGTGTCAAACTACACACACAAAAATCCTACTTGTGATATTAGCAGAATACTCCAGAGCATTGCACTGTTGAGTTTCTGCAGAATAAAAACTATCAAAAAAGAAAAGAGCTATTAATATCCTCCTCCCTCCACTTTCAAGTGCATTGAGCTGGAACATCTGTGACATGTATGGAATCAGAGGGGAGCGAGCTGCGAGCTGTGGGAAAACCTAACGGCAGTTGCAAACTGTAACCCCCTGTGGTTTTATAGGGACTGGTAGGGTTATTTATACCAAGAGAAACACCTACAGTAATACACAGTATAGGTGGTGTGTATATCCACCCGCACTGCCACAATGTACTCTTATCCACAAACTGGTACACTGTTACAATATGAGAATTTAAATTACTGTTTTCCTAGTGACAAAGTAAAAACTGCTCACCTTCTTTCACAATAGGCTTCTAAACCTGTTTACAGTGCGCTCATTTTCGCCACATAGTTTTTGTCAACCGCGCAGTATCAAATCATGACCGAACGTGAAGTAGGTCTGAACCATTGTAGTGAAAAATAAATACCGTTACCTATCTTAACTCCACTATAGTGTCGCTTCAGCGGGAGTAGCCCAACGCACAGATGCGCCCTGGTGTTCCCTACACTTTGGCAGAGCAGCTGTGCAGCATTTTACACTCTAAAATGAATTATATCCGCGCTGCAACAGTAAATGTCGGATCAGAAATCTGATCAGTTAACAGAAATCCGCCGTCGACAACAGCAGCAGTTTGTCTGGCTGTTAAATCGCTCATTAATGTTTCACTTGCGCGCATCGTGCGTCATTGGGTTAATCTCTACATTTCTTTGTTTCAAAACACAAAATAGTCCTACCTCGCTCATGATGGACGGTAATGTCGAGGTTTCTCGGCTGCTTCCAGTACGTGAGTTGCGGGATGAGAAGTTTCAGCAACAGTGGTATTTAAAAGAGTGGCTCGCCGCGGACAGAGAAGCTTTATAAAGTGTTAAGCCCAACTCCTCCGTGTCATCACGTCACCAATAAACCAATAGGAATGCCGTGGGCAATGTGTCTCCCAAGTCACCACCCAAGTTCTTCAAATATTCATACGCTGTGTAAGCCCTTTTCATCAGAATCAGACAAACGGAGCTTCTCTCTATTTTAACACAAATGAGCGTTGGGAGGCATTTCATGCACCAGTCATCATGTCATTAGTAGAGATTGTTATTTCACTACATGTATCATTGAGACTCTCACCTGAGTGTGTGCACTAGTGCATGGGTGTGAGCTTCATAACAAAAGCTCTAAAGTAAAATGATGTTCTGCCTTTTCATCTTCCCTTTCATAAACGGGGATTTATAGTTTGTCCGGGGTGCTTTACTGTAACATAATGTGCTTTTTTTAAATCTGCTATAATGTTTAAATAATGACTTTACATTTTATAGTTTCTTTTATTTCATGAAATGTGTTGTGATGTTTGCCGGGCATCATCACATTTTTGTAGCATTAGTTATAGCTAAAAAAAGTTTACTGTGGTATAATAAGCTAATGAGGTTTCTGGTGTCTCAAACAACCGCATGTTAAATGTATTGCCTCGACGAGACCAAGCTTTGCGTTTTAACTTTATTAAAAAAAATTTGTTAAAAGAAAAAGTGCTGGTGATTTTTCAGAAAGAATAGTGCCTATTTCCAGTAGGCTTGTATAATCCTTTTGCATCAATCTAACTGCATCCAGCTCTTTCCATTCCCTCCTATTCAACCCTTTCAACATCCATTTCACAAATTGAGGTAGCTAATTATCATTTGTCCTAAATCCATTAAAAAAATTCAATACAGGCGGTGTTTGTCAAATTGAGCATTCAAAAAGCAAGCGGCAACACGGGTCCAAAATCCATAGTAACCTCTGGTTCCTGTACTTCTAAATAGGAATAGTTTCAGACAAAGAGAAACAGTACCAAAATTCACAAAGCTCTATTGTGTATGCAACTTGAAGGCTGTTAAGTATCCTTATGGACTGTCACTAGAGCGCCAGTGAAGTCCCAATGGGGTCTTGATGGATGGGAGAAGAGGAAACCGATTACAAATGAAGCCTAACATCTCTCCTGCTCTGACCTGACCTGTGTGTCTCTGGGTAACTATCAATGCATCTGAGAAACTAGAGTAAATTTGCACTGAAAAATTGCTTTGTGGTCCTTGTTCTGCAAAAATAGTCCTCATATTCCTCTGCTTCAGATAGCTTGAGGGAAGGAAGTTGTGTTGTTTTTGCAGATGCTGCTGAGGTTTTTGTGGAAGCTTAAAGCAACACCAAAGATTCTTTTGTACCTTAAAATAATGTTTCCAAAATCGTTGCAGTGGTTCATCAACTCGTAACAGGGTAAACGGCACTTCTGCATTCGCTTTGCGGCCCTCTATCGGCTATAACCGCACTATGCAAGTTTGCCATCTCGGGTAGCGGATCTGTAGTTCGAATGACAGCGGTAATGGACAATTCCGCTTCGAACCTGTAGGGGGGCCGAAGAGGAAAAGTACTTTTGGTGTTGCTTTAAGAAGTAGCGAAGCACAACACAATATGTGATGCCTACAGTGTAGCGTTATAGCTGGGCTTATGAACAGTGTGCAAGACACCTACTGTACATTAAATGCAGAGAAGTTAAAGACGCTGGTCATATCACACAAGAGGAAGTGGTTTAAAGTCCTGCAACGCCTTAATAGTGTGGCTTTGTGGCTCCACATAAACAAGCATGCATGGAGGGTCAGCGAGTCATTCACGCGGTTATTGCCCTTACACTTGTTCAGATGTTGAGTATAGAGATGTTTACGTCTGTAAACTGCGTATGTCATCCCCCTCTCTCTCCCGCTTTCCTGTCTTCAGCTGTCCTATCCAATAAAGGCCAATAAAGCGCAAATATAATCTAAAAAGAACATAACTGGTTTTGTCCACGGGGTAGACGGCAGTGAAACATTTACGAGCAAGCACATTGTCAGTCAGCTAGTGGCGGAGAGACGTCAGACATTTTGGGAAACAGATGGTACTCCCACAGGAGACAGTGAACACCACCTGAAGGCAAGACATGATGTTTAAGTCAGAGGAGCAAAGGATTGCATATTGTGTACAATAGATAGAAGGGGCACATAAAGGGGAATGGATGCTGGCTGTGTGCATGTGTGTGTGCCTGTATCCTACCTTAATAAAATAGATCCAGGATTAATAACCACGACTCTGAAGTCACTCATGTCAGGTTCGTACAGTACATCACTCGTGTGACACCTGAATTGATTGCTCAGAGCACAGTGGATTGTTACATTACCGTCTCTATGGTGATAAATGTTGAACTTGTTCATATACATAAAAATGACGGATGAAGGTTTAGCTAAATCTTTTGTTGAACTCGGTTTCAGTGGCTATTTTCTTTAGGACGCATGTTATCTGCATGAGATATTGCACTTACTGTATCACCATCATCAGGGCTTTTACAGTCTTCAAAATAAGACTCAATATGTTTTACAATCAAAGTTCAGAATGTAGTTCTTACTCCTGTAATGTTACAACCACACTGCACTCCAGGCTGCATAATACATGCATAATGCATAGTGACTAAAAGCTGAAGTCGTTATTATCTTGATTGACTATATAATGTTGTTCACTGCTCATCTTTTCTGTCTGTATCTCATATCACATTCCACTGTGTAAGTTTGTGATGCCGTTCTGTTATATTTCCATCAGGGTTTTGACTTAGAATTTTTCTGATGAACATCTTTATTCTGCTTTGTTGTGTTGAATATGCTCCCTCAGAGAGTTGCACAGCATCTATTTTTATACTGTGTATGTGTGTGTGTTGATGTGTTGCACACACATATGTAAATGTATGTTAACTAGGCCTTTTGGAGACATTTGCATTGATTTCTCCAAGATTTTAATAATTTAGCTGTTTTGTTTGGAAGCTCCAAATACACACAGTGAGACCATGCTGTCTGTCATTTTTAATGTCGCTAAAAGAATATCCATGTTGCCAGGCGCAATGTGTGATGTAATATTGTCTGATATTGCTTCCGCTCTTTTGTGCTCAACTAACGCCTGGAGCCAAAACTGCTTTTTATTTTTATTTCTTAAAAAACATTATATCAGGATAAAGCCTCAGAGATGTACCATCTTGTTTTCAAGGGGTTCCCAAACGTAAAGTATAAAAGTGGTGCTGTGGATCATTAAGATCCTGGTAATAGTATTGTTATGCTTTATAATTATGAATCAACCTCATTTCTTCCATCTGAAAAATATGCTACAACAATAGTGGGTAACATGTTTTTTCAGTGTCTGGCTATGTTTTGTGATCAGTTTTACACTTAAGCATAATAAACCGATCTAGAAAGTGTGTTATCTTACGGCCAAAACATGAAAGTTAACAAACCTGGTGTGTTTGTTCAACGACATTACACTTCTATATCTCCGCCATAAAGCATCTCCATCAAAGGAGAAACGGACAGCATTTGTACCACAAGTCAGCCCCAGCACAGCAGTTTAAAACGCAGGAACAAAGATAGTGACCTCAGTGCTCTTGTTACCGTAAGGCAATGTGGATAAAAATAAACCCCTTCACAGACCCAGTTGGAAATGAATAAGAATGAACAATATAGATACTCAGAATATTTTAGATCGCTGTCATCATCATCACTTTTATTATGACTGTAACTGTACAACTTTTTGTTTAAAAATGTAAAGTCAATGAGGTAGTTAATACTGTAGCTGAGCATTTCGGAGAAAAACAAAGTGTGTCATTTATGTTATTTAGCTATCAAGCCTGTTAAATAGTGTTTGTCAATAATCATCCAGTAAATACAACATGGATGCAGTTGATACAAAGACGGTTCCAGAAATGCATTATAATCGCAATGTTACAACATCAAAAATGTGTTTGTTGTGACATAAACATCTGACTACTTTATTTATTCTGATGTAGTAAACTCCACACATGGAATACTCAGGTAAAACAGCTGCCCAGAGTAAACATATCTTCGCTTTTCACAATTTAAAGAAAACAGTTGGCAATATTTTGTATTTTTCTTACTGTCAACAAATCCCACAGCAAGACTGAAACTAGTGATGAATTGATTCTACTATTAAGTATTGTTTGTGTAGCCAACGCCTGGTGCTATGTATTCATCAGTGCCATAGAGCTTCATTGTTGTCCAAAACGCCAAATAAATAACATAAACAACCCTGCACTGGGTAACATGTTCTTTCATTACCATGATCATGGATAATGTAGTTTATTTTGAGTCAATCACACATACAGATTATTTTTCCACTTTTATTTAGTACTTTGGGACTTTATTCTGATTCATTCTCCATGTTAATATGGTTTTGAGTATGATGTCACTTCCTGTCTTTGTTCTATATAGTTCTTGTTTGTGTCTCACTTCTGGTTAGTCACCCTGAAGAAGGCCTGTGTGTCGCAACGCGTAAGTGCATATTCTTTTGCTATGCATAAGCTGCATCAATAAAGGCTTTTTAATATTGCCTTCAGCAGGGCGCCCGGGTAGCTCAGTTGATAGAGCGGGCGCCCATGTATAGAGGTTTGCTCCTCAATGCAGCGGGCCGGGGTTCAACTCCGACCTGTGGCCCTTTGCTGCATGTCATTCCCCCTCTCTCTCCCCTTTCATGTCTTCAGCTGTCCTGTCAATAAGGGCCTAAAAATGCCCAAAATATAATCTTAAATTTTTTTTTTATATATTTGTGCCTTGTGCCTTGGTTTTCATGCTGTTCTGACACATACACCATCTTGTTGCTCCCTACAGCAGTCGTACAGGGGTCGGGATCCCCAAAGGGGTCGCAAGATGATTTCTGGGGTTCACCAAATGGTTGTGGAGGAAAAAGAATAACATATTTAAGACTGAGTAATGGTGTTTACATTACTGTGTGAGTTTGGTACCTTTCATGTGTTATATGCATTGCTTACATTGTAAATTAGGAGACAGGAAGCGTGCTGTGCCGGCGGGTCAGGGGTAGAGAAAAAGTCACAGAACACATCAAAAATTCACAGTGCCTGGAGCACATTGGACATTGTCATCGTCGTAGAGGAGAGGGTGCGGGGGTGTCGCAAACGCCAACCTGATTATTCTGGGGGGTCGTGACTCGAAAAGGTTGTGAACCACTGCCCTAGAGCACTAAATATTTATTACTCCGCAGTTAAAAACTAATTTACTACTGTTTGAGTAATGTGTGCTAAAAAACTACAATGCCCAACTGCTTGAGAACAGTTTTAGCAATTTTTAAAGAATGAAATGTGAAACCTGTTTTCAAAAGTCTTAAGTGGGTAGGGAGATGAGTGCAACAGAGAGGGTTAGGGAAGCTGGAAAGCATGAAACAGAAACATTGTTTGTTTTTGTTCTTTACCAGGATTTGTTGACAAAAAGAAAACAAATTAGAATACCACATTATTGTTTAAAGCACAATACAATACATACCACATATACTGTCCTGATATAATTAACTGCAATAGTATGATATGATCTTAAGCTCAGATTCAGACTGGGGTCCGTTCATGTAGCTATACTATAAAATACCTACAGACATTCACTGCAGCACTGCTTCTGTTGGCCGGATAAGAAGTCATGTGTTTTCATTAGATTAGTCCAAATTTTATAAAATAGTTGGGCTGGAAAAAGTTTCAGAACCTGTTTTTGTATTATTCGCATGTAGTAGAATTCACAGTCCCTTGAATCAGTGAGTAGAATAGATGCACACAGATTTTTCTATTGGTTTACTGGTGAAGACTTAGTGACAGCTTACGGAGTTTCACAGTACACACAGCTTGAACAACAGGAGTATATAGCAGTATAATCAAACATAGTCACAGTGCCCTGCAAGGGACATCAGAGATATATGATGCACAGTCGAGTAGTGACATAGCCCACACATCCACATCCACCCTGCAGCACTATAAAGCACTATGTGCTTTCACACGTGTATATACATACAGTATGATTGTATCTGCAGAGGGAAGTGATTTATCTTTATCATTATGTTATTTCAGACTCCACAGAAGGTAGCTGAGCTGCAATTGTAGTTTGCTACCTGCAGTTTACCTGACCCCAGATATGTATCACTGGCACCACGAAGAAGAACATGCCCATGGCTTTCAATTACGCACAAATCATACTGTTTGCTTTGACTGGCAACAATAAATTATATCCTTCCACATTAGTTCTATATGTACTGGATGTGCAACACATCTTTTTCTGTTTTGTAAATGTTGCCTTTGGGATTGGAATTAGCCAGATATGATCTTGGGAGAAGGAGATAATAGTAAATTTTTCAGCCTAGTGTGACAAGAGTTTAATTTGTGCAGTTAATTAAATGATAAATAAATACAATTAATAAATCCACTCCTTACTGGTGTGTGTTTGTCAGTGTGCATGGGTCTGTGTTGTTTGTCCCCGTTTTGGACCTGTACTGGGTTGGTTTGCGGGTGGTTAGGGGACTTGAGGGGAAGTGACATATCAGTTCCACTATGCTATGTTAACTTTGTTCACTATGTTGTGTCACTTTTTGTTAAATTTAAAATTCAAATTAAAAAAAGTTGGAAAAAAAAAATAATTAATAAATCCACAAAATATGTTCAGGCTTTCAGCTCAGTGCTATATAACAACATAATGTTTACAACAACATTAAGAAGAAGGAAGGCAAAAAGAAGAGAACATACTGTAGGGTGCAAACAAGATGACACTGAATGCAGCGAGATATAAAGAAAAGAAGGAGAAGGAGGAGAACAACCAGAGCTGCTTGGAAGAAGAAGAGTGAGATGATCAAAGGTGCCTTTCATTAAAAACAAGTCCAGGTAGACTAGGACAGCTGGCGATGGAAATAACAAGATACTGAGCTATATAAATGGACAGAAGAAAGTGAATACTAACTTCTAACTAAAGTAGCCAGTCTATAAAAAATGAGTCTTTTGCAAAGATGCATGCTAGGGCTGCACAATTAATCGCAATTTTATTGAAATCGCAATATGGACAATTGCAATATCCAAATCGCAGGGGGGGCTCAATTTGTTAAAGGCAAGATATGTACCATTCTGAATTTATTATTGTGGTCCTGAAGAGACGTTACAGCCTACAAAATGTATCCTACAGACTAAAGAAAACATTACTCTATAAATTAAATTAATAAATATAAAATAGTATAACATTTTCATATTTTCAATGAAAATTTGGTACAAAAAATTATCATTCCCTCCAATATCGTGCCCTAATGCATGCACAGGTCTCGGTCAAACTGAGAAAGAAGAGTGAGCTGATTTAGAGTGGTAAAGTCTGATGAGAGTTTCAGGAAGGAACTGACTGAGGACGAAGAGGGATTTAAGAGGAGACTGAAATAGGTGTAGAAGAGAAGAAGCGAGCGCAGCAGAGTTCAAAGGAGGAGATCACACTCGAGGACGGCTGATCCTTTTGCTTTGGAATCATGGTTCTTTGGACTCAAAAAACAAACTTCCTATTCCTTCAGAACAAGTATCTGAAAGTAAAATAAAAAGTATTGTCTTTCTCTGTTCAAGAGCAAGAACTTCTGAAGGAGCTCTTTCTATTGAAAGGCAAAGAGCAACAGTAATGGTGGGTGTAGGAGGCTGCTTCTTGTGTAGCTCAGGCTGAACAACAGAAGATCATCCTTCCTACAAACACCAGCCCAGTATATCTAGGAATTACGTACATTTTGGGCAATTCAGTGCCAATGTTCAGTGCCAATGCCAGAAGTAGTGTGTCCTAATATATAATGAGGCTGATAGTAAGGAGGTGGAGATCAGGGTGGTAGATCGGTGGAGAACAGTGCCTCCTGTCACAGACCTGAGATAAATGTTCAAGTGTATCTCGCTGCAGCCTGCGGGAAGGCATCGAAGTAAGTCATTTTTCTTTGCTTACGTCACTCCCCCATACGCTTGAACTGACCAGACAGCCTGGTAGCATTTTTTACTATGAAGGAAATTATTTGGATAAATGCCATGTTTTCATTTTGAATCTTTTAATTTTATATCCATAAATGTAAATGATCTGAAAGAAAACCGAATATTCACCAATTTCGAAACTTATATTTTGAAACTTTAAAACAACTGACAAATAAGAAAGCCATCTGGACTCTGAACATTTACAATTAACACCTCTTTAATGTAAATTTCATGCGCCCCTTTTTCGTGTATGTATGAATTTAATGTTTTCAATGTGTTTATGTAGCTGTACTTGAATAATAAAGTTTTATGAAAAAAATGGTCGCAAAGCTGATATAGCCTCTTGTTTCACATTAGATAGAAACTGATGATGTAGGCTAAACACAAACGACATTTCATGCAACAGTGAAGTTTTCATGTAGTTAATGTAATTGGTCCATTGTACTTTTTATAAAAGGTAAAACTAATATATTATATAGACTTACTACATGCAAAGCGAGATATTTCAAGCCTGTATTTGTTATAATTTTGATGATTATGGCTTACAGTTTATGAAAAATTTTAATATTGTGAAAAGGTCCAATATTGTAGGCTCAAGTGTCCCACTCTAATCAGCTGATTAATCCAAAACACCTGCAAAGGGTTCCTGCTCTTCGGATATTCGGCTTCACTCAGTGACCTGCACAGTAACACACCTAATTTAAGTATTTCAAAAGGTCGAATTACAGTTCACTGTTATTGCATGAAATGCCGTTTGTGTTTAGCCTACATCAGTTTCTATCACTAAATGTGAAACAAGAGGCTATATCAGCTTCGCTACTGTCTTGGTCCGTTCGAGCGTATGGGGAGTAACATGGGCAAAAAAAAATGACTGACTTGGATGTGGGCAGGGCTTCCGCAGGCTGCAGCGAGATGCTCCTCTAAATGTTCATGTTTTCCCGAGTCTTGATCCCACTTCCAGGTTCTGTTCCATTAGCTTTTGTTTGTTATTTCATCACTTTCTATAAAAATTAAATATGCAACTGGTATTTTCTGTCCAAATTCTCAGCCTTACGTGGAATTTTAAGATGGTATTTTGTAGGGGTGGTACGGTTCATGAAAAAACATCCGAGCTGCTCGGTTCGCTTGTCCCGGTTCGGAGCGTGTGTGTGTCGCACGGTTCGTCAGTACACTGTTAATGTGCACTAACCACTTACTGCCGTAGTGCCCACTTTCGACACCTATGTTAGGAAACGATAAGGGGGATGAGCGTGACGAACGCAACACATGGCAGCTGATTGGACGAACGCGTCACGTGGTTCTTGCTGCTCCCAAATTTCAAAACAGACTCTAATTGCGTCTCGTTCTGAATACGATCTCGTATTTTACGAAAATAGTTCACCGAAAAGTGTTTCTAAAAACATTTTCAGCGAGAAATAGGCCATACAGTTGCTGAATCTGTCTATTTTTTTGATCGACAAAGGTCAGTTTAAAAGATTTTCGTCAGATTTTGAGAGGCGCCGAGCCGACCACTCCTCAGGTGGAGTGTGGAGTGTGGAGTGCTGCAGGTCACATCACATGCAGAAATGGTAAGTGGGAGAGGTAAGGAAGGCTGCCCGGAGTTGGAGGATGCGCCAGCGTCGTATATAGTCTGGTTTGTGGGAACATTTTGGATTTCATGTTATCTATGATGACAGCGGAAATAAAACAATAGATAGAACTGCCATTGTGTGCATGTATTGTGTAACATGCATTCAATATGCTAATTTTAGCTATATATCATATGCTGAAGTATATTTCTGGAGTGTTAAAGATTAAAAGAAAAAATAACAAAAACCGTACAGAACCGAAAACCGTGACCCTAAAACCGTTATACGAACCGAACCGTGGATTTTGTGAATCGTACCCCCCCCTAGTATTTTGTGAGAATTCAACATTCAGTTGTCTGTTGTCATCTGTTAACAGTCAATTGTCCACCTTTACATACAGTATCCCATCAGCATTGGATTTTGGAAGTGGTGTATTTTGGATTGAGCTGATAAAAAAAAAAGAGTTTTTCCGTCCTAACTTTCTGTCTGTTAGTTTATCTGTGGGTCAGGGGCCAAGTCCCAGGACAGAGTTAGAAGGTACAAATAAAAGACTCATTCCTCTTGTATTAGGTTGTTCTGTTTGTAAGCCTCGAGCCATTGAATCGTTCAGCGCTCCGTCTCTTGTCTCCACATGTTTAATTAAAGTACAACCACACAGCTGGCCCATTCCAAGTGCAGCTCTTGTAATGCTGGTCAGTGTGGGATGTGTGAGTGCAAAGTTAAAATTGTGCTGCTTCTGCTGGAATAGCACTGAGTGATTTATATGACCCATAACTAACATGCATATTCCTTATATTTATTATACAAATCATTATCATTGAAGGAGCGTGCTCTTTTAACTTTCGAAAGGTCAACAAATGTATGCTACAATGGAATTTCGAATGGGCAAATCTGCAATTTTTCAACAGTAATTGAGGTATGGAGCTACTGTTCTATGTTGCAGTCTAATTTTGTGATACAGGCTGATAAGATGGATGTTTTATAATAATAAAACTAATGTAAAGCAGCATTAACCTATTGTCCTTTCAGCTGCCTTCTTTGTACATTCAAGCTTTACTACATATTGTAGTTCTAAGAAGTAGAAGTAGTTCTATTTATCCCACAAGTTAATACAGTTGCACACACATTGAACACAGGCCTGAATTATGAACATGCTCAGGACCTATACATGCTAAATACACTAATGGAGAGATATCAGAGTGAGGGGGATGCTCCTTGGAGGAGCACCCATAGTTGGGGGTTCAGTGCCTTGCTCAAGAGCACCTTGGCAGTGCCCAGGAGGTGAACTGATACCTCTCCAGCAACTAGTCTACACTCTGTACTTCAGTCCGTATAGGGACTTGAACTAGCGACCCTCCAGTTCCTAACCCAACTCCCTACGGACTGAGCTACTGCCATGTGGCCAACCATCACTGATTTGTGTGTGTGTGTGTGTGTGTGTGTGCGCACATCTTCACACACTCTAAACAAACGTGTCAAAAAAAAGCCCGGGGACATTCTCTTTGTTTTTATGTGGTTGGCAACTTAATTTAATCCTGTGAGCACAGCCAACACTGGAGAGCCAGAGACAGCCACATAATGAAATCTCACACAGGGAAAACCTGACGGCTCGGCCTGCCTTGGATCCTCTTCTTCATGATCTACACCTATTGTCTCTCTCCCTCATTCCACACTCTTCTTTTGTCTTCCTCTTTACATCCTTGCTTTAAAATCCCCTCCTCTGCAGGGCTCCCAACTGCTGTCACACTTCCCTTCGCTGTCCGTTTCTGTGATGCTCCCCATCTCAGCAAAGCTCCGTCTGCTGAGGCTGGGTCCCTGCGTGACGAAACACTGCTGCTCATCAGACTGTGCTGAGCCATTTTTATAATAAGTGCTAGCTGCTGGGCACTGAAAGCCACACAGCCAATCAGCCTCTAATAGCACACAGCTCACTGAAGACAAACTAGGGTAGAGCTAATGAGATACTCTGTGTTGACATACTGTGTGTTTGTGAAAGGAGAAGAAAAACACTGATCAGTGCTGGAAGACATTAGGCACCAAAGTGTGTCCTGATACAGTAGATAAAATGTATTCTTTATTTTCAAGATCCGAAAAAAAGAAGGTCTGACTATTGAGTTATTTTTTACCATTAAAAACAGGGGAAACAGCTAGCCTGGGGCCCATTTCAGGAAGGAGGTTTAACAAACTCTGAGTCTAACCCTGATCCCTGAGTTGATTTACCCTGAGATGGGAAACTCTTTTGCCATGGGGAGTGGGAGTTTTCGGTTCCAGAACAGCTGATTCGAGTTGGTTCAATCAACTCAGAGTAGGTTCACTCAGAGTTAAGCGTGTGCAACACCACTATAAAAAGGCAGCATGAATGGAGCCATGATACTACGATTCACCATGGCAACAACCACAAAAAAATCGGTCGGCATACCTTACCCCTCTGGATCTGGAACTACTCATGCGCACATACAGCGAGTTTGAACATATATTTTGTTAAAAAAAGCAACACGGCTGGTGCTGCAAAAGAGAGAGAATTGGTGTAGGAGAAAATTGCTGCTCGAGTCAATGCGTAAGTTCCAATATAGTGTATTAATTTCATATGTAATCACAGGTAACCTTTAATATTACTGGTGAAAACTGGAATGGTATTACACCTATAATTTCATTAAGGTGCAATCCTGCAGGCAAAAAAGTAAGCTATTACAAATCCCATTCTGAGGCTGCAGCACCACGTCATTAACAGAATTAACATTTATAATTATTTATTTCTTTTTAATGACTTTACAAAAACGTTTAAAAAAAACGTTTCAGAGTGAGTCACACTCTTCTGACGGCTCTGCATACAGTGGCTTTACTAATATGCTCCGCATCACCAATGTTGTAAAGAAAACTGCCATTTGCAAAATACATAATGCGACACAAATAATCTGAGGGGATGTAGAGCATGTCCACGATGGGTGACGTTAGTGATATGAGGACGGATAAGGTTATGTATCTATCAGTCTATAACTGATAGACTGGGAAGAAAAACAATACCGCTCAAATAGGTAGGCTAGTATCTGGAAATGAAAATGCATCTATAGTCGGGGCCTGAACATCATCTCCCCACATATGTTTAACTCCCTACGAAGTAATACAGCCTCTTCATCAACGGGATCGTCCACAAAAGGACATGCCATGTTTTGAGAAAAAAAAACGTAACGGACCCCTGGCTTTGTCTGAAGGAAACCAAAGTGAAAAGATGACAAGTTTTGGAGGATAATATACCTGACTATTTCTTGGCAGGAAACAGCAACTTCCTAGAGTCTTGTTGTCACTGTGAGGTTGCCAGACAACCAGCAGATATTTCAGGAAGTTTCTCCACCTGGCAAAGAAATAGTCCGGCACATGACTTTGCGTAAAACCACAACTTAATGTCTTTACACATTCGTGAGCTTTGGAGTTGCTGGTAGTTGGATTTTGTTACGTTTGGATAGAGCCAGGCTAGCTGTTTCTCCCTGTTAGTCTGTTCTTATCTGACCCTAAAATGTGGATAGTCAGCTGAAGTCATGCGAATGAAAATGAAATGAAAAAGATGAACACTCATGCATGCGTATACAGCATGTGCACACATGCTCACATTGTTCTTTCCTACACACTATCCGCATCCCGCACACACATACACCTTTCTCACCCTCTACACATGCATTTTCCCGACTGTGCAGTGTGCAGCTCTCCAGCTGCCATGCCTAGTGGGGATCTCTAGTAGAGCACAAACAGTTCATTTCATGTCTCAGCTCTGCACACTGCAGTTATTATTGCCTAATTACTAGGACTGTTGCCAGTAAAAGGAAAGTGATGATAGGCTGTCTTCATGTCAAGCGCCAGTTGAATGTTTGCCTGACTGAGAGAGACAGTGATTGAACTGGAACCCACCGACCTGATACCCTGAGAGTGAATTTAGCGGGTTTTTTTGCAAACTGGTGTGGTCAGGATTCCATTTTTCTTGCCTTGTCTGTGCTGCTGATCAATACCAACTGTATTACAAGGGCAGCGGGGCCAAACCAATGTGCAATGTCAGCACCTGCACATAGATGGATTGGTCTCCGAATATTGGCATTACTGCTTTTTATTCATATCAGGGAGAAACACATTGATAGTAATTGAATCCATCTTCAACCAATCCTTCTCATCATGTATATCAATAGCAAATTACGGATATTTGTATTGTCATTTGATCGCAAAGTCGATGTGAGGAGTGCAGCGAGCTTTGTGTATCATGAAAACTGTGCAGTGAATGAGAAGGAATATGAAAATAAACTTAACGAAGCACTGAAGCTTAAAATAATGCAAAAACTCAGCACCTTAAAGGAATAGGTAGGTGAGTAGGTGACTCCTGGAAGTTAGTTTTTGTATGGATTAAGCTAACAAGGTATACTGTGTTATATAGTGAGCTATAGAGGTGCTTGTAGGCTGATTTTGTTTAGCTTTGGACAGAGACAGGCTAGCTGTTTCCCCCTGTTTTCAGTCTTTATGCTAAGCTAAGCTAACCATCTCCTGTACCTTTATAATTAACAGACAGATATAAGGGTGGTATTGATCTTCTATCATGTTAAATTTATGCCATCATCTTGTACAAGAATTACATGAAAATATCAAAGAAAGATTTGTGTCACAATATAGAGCTGTAACAATGTCAATTGCTACAAAATATTTATTTGTGTAGCACTTTCATGCCAGGAACATTTGAACGCCTTTTACATTACCAGGACCACATTTATGGAGCAGTTAAAAGCAGCTGTTCCATTATGCTAAAGTGTTTTTATCGCATTGTCTTACTGCACATAAAACAGCAAAACAGTACAACCAGAAACGGGTCTGACAATCTGTATACTGGAATAGTTACATAATAAAACTCAAAGCTGTGAGTCTGAAAATGTCAGGTCAAATCTAAAAAGTACAGTGACACATTGGAGCTTCAATTCACTCTGTTTGGTTTAGTGCAGCTTTTATGCTGCTTGAGAAGACAGAGATTAACAGTCTGCTAGCTCAGTGTTTCTTGGATAAAGGGTGGTTCTCGGTTGACTTTCATTTCCTTAACAAAAAGAGTGTAAAATCCGGCATGCACAAAAATAATCCACACATGAGGTGTGCAATTACATTGTTTCACACTGTCCTTGGCTCAGCTGGAAAAGACAGAGACGCTATAGATTCTCCCATTAACTGAATAACGATGTGTTTTAGCCAAAGAGCAGAGCGTAGTCCTAAAAAGAGAGAACCAGTCAACTCAGCAGCAAACGAGGGAGCAGCCATCATGAGTCAGTGCTTATTTACTACACAGCCAGAAGACCTTGGTTTCCTCCGACATCCCAATGACATTATTGGAAACTGGTTCTAAAGATTACTTCAAGCTGTATTTTATGAGACATGAAATTGCTGAACGAAGCGAAAGACTTGCATGTGGGATGCAAGAACATGTGGAGACATTTTTAAA
Source organism: Sander vitreus (assembly GCF_031162955.1). Lineage (NCBI taxonomy): Eukaryota > Metazoa > Chordata > Actinopteri > Perciformes > Percidae > Sander > Sander vitreus. The sequence goes on from NC_135857.1 coordinate 22,233,264, forward strand.
ACTCTCAGAAAATTACACCTAAATATGACAACGGGTTCTGTTAATGGGTATTAACTGGTAGGAAACCCAAACATAAACATTTATTGGTTTCTTCTGCAGCAAAGATGCAATTAGAGCAATGAGACCCAAAAACCCATTACTGCCTCTGTGGTGAGGTAGTGTTAATAAGAGCTAGTGTCTTGATAGGGTTGTATAGATCATAGGAAAATGAATTTCAGGACATAATAGTAGAATATATATTAAAGAGAAGAAGGCATTGGCTTTCTTGCAGAATATATTTCCCAGGTCTCTGAACATTGGATTTGTTTGTTTTAGATGTTTGAACTAAAAGGAGTGTATATTTCCACCTCGTGACTGCTTTGCTTCCCATTTGATGTATCAACTTATTTTCTATGAATGCGTCCAAACAAATTCCAGTGCAAATAAAATGGCTTACAGTTTACAGTAAATAGGATATGATTTTGGACATATAGCAAAGGTCTCTCCTGGTTGAACTACAAATGGCCCGGGGTGGTGATACAATAAGGTTGGCTAAGTCCTACAGTTACAAAGTTTGCTTGGCAAAAACTACAATAGAATTCAAGTTAGTAGTATGGTATATTAGACATTCTTGGTTTTCTCCCTTCACCTGTTGAAGGTACCTTCTCCATCCCCAGGTTCTGCTCTCACCTGCCCCTTCTGTGGCAACATCTGTGGTTCTAGGTTTGGTCTTTGCAGTCTCATGCAGTGGCATTAGATCTGCAACGATTAGTCAATCAGACAAAAATTAATCTATTTTGACAATCTATTCATTGTTTTTATTTTAGGCCTTTTGATAGGACAGCTTAGACATGAAAGGGGAGAGAGGGGGAATGACATGCAGTAAAGGGCCGCAGGTCGGAACCGAACCCCGGGGCCGCTCCATTGAGTATTGAGCCTCTGTATATGGGCGCGCGCTCTACCAGTGCCCCGTTTATGGTTTGGATGGAAATTTGATGGTTCTCAAATTTGAGAGTTTGTATGTAAAGAGGACAATTAAAAAAACTGGTGCCCCACATTGAGAGCATAAACCTAAAATACAATATCCAATGAGAACATGTTATTAATGAAAGGATAGAGCTTGCCCTTAAGCAAATGCTATTCAGATTTCAGCAAGTTTGTCAAACAAGTGCAAGATGCATGTCAAAAGCTGTTAGAGTGAAAAATTTGCTGACTTTAAAAAAATTAAGCTTCCACTGCATTATATTCCAAACTGCCATCAGTTATGCTGTGAATACGTTTGTCATGTTGCTCAATTGCCTCCTAATAGCCCAGAGGACATGGTTGATGATCATTTAAGAGAAAACAAGAATACCACATGCAGAGAAGAAAGGAGAAAAAGAAAATGTCTCCTTGATTTCTATAGAAAGACAAAATATGAGTTTATTCATCAGTGTTATTAAATAATGACCGATGGCAGATAGTTCAGATCCAAAGGTGATTTTTCACATCTGGTATAAAAACAAGATTTGTCTGCTATAAGAAAATGAGTTTTTCAGAAGTGAGATTAAAATGGATGGAACTAATGTGATGTAATGATATTCAGTTAAATTGCTTTTCAAATTACATTATACGTCTAACACATCTTGAATGCCAAATTCATTTTTATGGCTTACTATAAGTTCCAGTATCACACAGTAGAAAATCAGGCCTTCATGCAAAGCACTACAGGCACTCAAGAGCTGTAAGTCTCTGGGTGTTTGAACTTATCTGTGGGTTGTGGAAACATTTAGGATGTTGTGTCAGGCAGAGAACATACAAGTGCTATTTAATAAAATGCTGCAGTGGACTAAGCTGTACTAGCATGTTGGGATGAACTGAAAGCCTCTTAAAGGACCAACTACATTCTCCACTTTTTCACCTGACACAGCAGTTCAGGAGCCAAACATGCAACAGCTTTGTGCAACAAATTTATGCTCCATCCTCTACTGTAAATATGTCCCTTTTTTATTTAAACATGTCCATTCATACCTAAATCTATGGCATAGGAACACAAACTCCCCCTTGAACCTCTTTCCCAAACCCACCCCAGCACGCACCCTTTTAGCAAGGTGCCATGTTCTAGTTGTCATGTGTGCATCTGTGCCACTAATTCTCAGTTAAAGAATATATCAAATGGCCGCTGATCAGTTACATCTATCATCATGTTGCTCTTAACAGAATTTCTTTAGGAAAGAAAATGTGTGTGTGTGTGTGTGTGTTTGTGTGTGTGTGTGTGTGTGTGTGTGTGTGTGTGTGTGTGTGTGTGTTTGTGCGTGCGTGCGTGCGTGCGTGCGTGCATGCGTATCTCATTGATTTGAGCTTTCTACTATTTTGAGGTGTAAGGCAGATGAAGTGTGGGTGGCTTTCCTCCCTGAGCCTGAGGTGGATTTCTCTTGTACGGAGTGGTAAAATATCCTTCATCTTCCCCCATCCTCCAAAGATCCCGATCGAAACTACCAAAATTTGTTCGACAAAGATGAATGGGTATAGAGAGAAAGACATGTTGGATGCCTTGATAGAAGAAGGAAGATGTATCACATGGCCCTTTGGAAACAGTTTAATATTTAAGAAGCTCTTCAATTTAATCTTAAGACAACTTGCTCCGAGGAGTGTTGCAGGCAAGGATCAGTACCATTTTTATCTCTGTATAATTAACGGTATTATCATATTTAGCACTTTTCAAAAGATGGCTGATTGTGCAAGGGATGGCAGAGAAGAAGCACCTGTGTTTCTGTGGGACTTGCTTTACCAGCCCACTATACATGTTGTCAGATTGAGCAACGAGTCAGTTCTGGATTTTACGAGAAGTGCTTTCTATTACGAGAGAGAATAGGTGCGTAAGTCTTTGCCCATTCAATGACAGCGGGATATCATTTATCAGGACAGCACCATCAGGGGATGTGGTCTGCAGAAGTGCTGACATGCTGAACTGCTACCCCCTCACTGCCAACAAGGCCAGAAGAGTTTCAGTATCCCTGTCCCTTTGGGAGACACTTGAGGACTCTGTGTCCATTAGGACTATGAGCTTGATCAGGACTGATCAAGACTGGTATCAGTTCACCTTGCCCCCTTGCTGGAATCCTAATTTATTTAGCACATACACAGTATGACCATGGTTCTAAATCAGGTATATCAAAACCTTCAGGTTTCTGTAGTAACATTACATTTCTGGTAGTCTATATCCACGACGTTCCACTTCCGGGATTGCTCCGTTGCCGACGGAAATTCCGCCGGATTTTACTCATTTAGGCTGGATATCCGTCAACTTGGGCTTTCTGTGTGTTGGTATTTTAAACTTCGGTTCATTTTATGAAAACTATGGTTAACCTTTTCTCAGATCTCTGCAGGATAAATAGAAACAGCTAGACTATCTGTCCAATCTGAGTTTTCTGTTGCACGACTAAAACAACCTTTGAATGTACACATTCCACCAAAACAAGTTCCTTCCTGAGGCTATTTTGCAGAAGAGCCGTTGCTCCGTACGGGACTTAGCGACACCCAAGACGATTGTGATTAGTTTAAAGGAACATGCCGACTTATTGGGACTTTAGCTTATTCACTGTAACCCCCAGAGTTAGTTAAGTCCATACATAGCCTTCTCAGCTCAGTGCGTATTGTAGCTCTTTCCGACAGCTCCACCGGTAGCTTAGCCTAGCACGGATCCTGAAGGTAATCAGTTCCAACTAGCCTACTGCTCCGAATAAGTGACAAAATAAAGACATCTTCTAACCGTATATAAACTGGGAACTATATTCTCAGAAAGGCGAAGCAGTGCTACTTCTGCTACTTGGGCGGAGTGATATGCTTGCACCTGAGAAGCACCGGACAGAGAGTAGAAATGCTTTGCTTTTCTGAGACTATAGTTCCCAGTTTATATACGGTTAGAAGATGGCTGTGTCTCATGTGACCTTGATATTTGTACACACTGTGACTATACAAATATAACAACATGTAAATAGGAACATGTTGGCGTTATTTTGTCACTTATTCGGAGCAGTAGGCTAGTTGGAACCAATTACCTTCAGGATCCGTGCTAGGCTTAGCTAGCGGTGGAGCCGTCGGAAAGAGCTACAATGCGCACGGAGATGATGAGGGTATGTATGGACTTATCTAACTCTGGGGATAAGCTAAAGTCCCAATAAGTCAGCGTGTTCCTTTAAAGAAATGCCAATAAATCATTGTATAAAGTACTTGAAAGCAATACTTGAGTAAAAGTACAAGTATGATCAGTACGTAGTTTTGTCACGTCTTTAGTGCGCTTGCATAACTGCAGTGTGAAACCAAAACTTGCCGGCTCAAATGTATACAATGTAACAAAAACATGAACCTTGGTCCAGACTTTCAGGTGTGAAAACGCCGTTAGAATATAACTTGAGTAAAAGTCTTAAAAAGGAACTATGCAGCTCCTCTCTGCATAGTTCTCCTCTCTGCAGCTCCTCTCTCGATAGCACTCCCCCTACAGCTTTGGAATAGATAGTTGGCAGCTCCTATGTTTACTTGTGTCTGACTCCTTGCTCAGCCTGCTGTTTCCTCTTTCTGTGTTCCTCCGACAATGCTTTCCTAGCTCAACAATGACGATGTCATATTAGCTGACGCTTTTATCCGCAGCGACTTACAGTTGTTTATGTCAGAGGCAGCACACCTCTGGAGCAACTAGGGGTTAAGTAATTTGCTCAGGGACACATTGGTTGAAGTATCACAGGGAAGAATCAAACCCAGGTCTCCCACACCAAAGGCATGTGTCATATCCACTGCGCCATCACTACCTTGTTAGCCAGCTCCTGAATGGGTGTATGTCTGCAGTGCCGTAAAGCAATTCTTTACATCGCGAGACCTGATATCACGCGATACTTCCTGGCGATGAGGCCAACGGCTCGCCAGCCGAAAGTTGCAAGGGTGGTTTTTCCACTCACAGGCGCTAGGGGGGAGCGAGATGACCACCAGTCAACTCAAAAAAAGTCATATAACCATCCCAATGACTCCGAGGCTGTTCAGTTAAAGTAAATTAAGCTAAAAAAAACTGCATAGGTCCCCTTTAAAGTATCTGAGATTTACTGTACTTGGCGGCAGAGCCAGCAGCAGGTGCTTCCATGACATCAGTCATTATGCTTCCTCCTCTTCTTCTTTAGTTTTGGCCTCTTTTTTTTGTCGCTTGGCAACAAACCAACTGGAATGGAGCGTGCATTATCTTGTACTTTAGAAGCAAGGATTCGCCAAACTGCTTTTTTCCAGTGTAACAAATTTCTTCTGATTTTATTTTTTAGTAACAAGTAACTAAGATGATTTGGGGAAATGTAGTGGAGTAAAAGTATACATTTTATTTATGAAATGTAGTGGAGTAAAAGTTTCCAGAAATATAAATAACAAAGTAAAGTACATACGTGAACATTCTACTTAAGTACAGTAGCGAAGTATTTGTAATTCGTTACATTACAACACTGATCATTTCCATATTTGTTTAGTGGCCGTTAAGCCAGAAAAATAGGTTGTGGGTCAGTATCTTGAACACAAGATTTTTTTTTTAAATATGAAAGACTAATTTGGATCTGACATTTAATATAGTGTGTCACACTCACAGAGTTGAGGGAGAGAGACTGGATGGGATTGGAAATACCTCTGAGGCAGAGGGATCGCTCTACAGACACTCGCTGCACTGCCCACCAAGGCCAGTTAACCAGCCACAGAGACCCCACGCAAAAGACAAGTAACCTTTTTTTTTTTTTTTATTTGAATACTGACCACTGAATAGCTCTTAACTGTACTCTGGTGATTAGCCTGCAAAATCACTTGCTGAGTTGAATTAAACAGCTAATAAAGAGTACCCTATGCTAACAAGGTTGTGTCAAGGATTTTAGCCTCACTTGCCAGTAATGGCCCTCAACACATGATACAGTGGCACAGAGTTGCTTTTGAAGCCCTTTAATTTAAAAGCATCAGCTTTCAATAATGAGAGGACATGTTAAGTTATTCATCAGTGCTGGCCCTCAAGAGCCCAAACAAAACGCGGACCTCTTAATGTGCCCTGACCAGAGCCAAGAGGGCCCATTTAATTCAAGTCAATCCGTGCAGTGGCGTTCTGAAGCAGCTGAGCCTGTACGTGTCACTGGGGTCTGTTGTGCATGAATACATATTTATAAAGCTGATGATGAAGTGCTCTCTGTTCAATTATCATATTCATGTTAGAGGAACTGCGAAGTCATTGTGGCCTGGTGTATTCAAAGGTCAATGATAAGGACAATTGTGTCGTCGCGTTTATGTTGGCTCAACTTGAGGTGATGAGTCTTAAACTAGCAAGGTAAGCTGTGTTTGTCTTTACCCATCCCAAATTTGAGCTTATTTTTGTCATGCCCTTGTTTAAAGGATAAGTCTGATTGTCAACAAATCCTATGAAAAGACCAAAACTAACAATGAATTGATTTTACTAACGAGTATTGTCTGTGCCATAGATCTTCATTGTTGTCCACAGACAATACACTGTTGCACTGGATGGTCACTGCAGTTTACTTTTAGTTATTACAGTCATATATATCGTCCTCCTGCTGTAAATACTCACTAGCGCATCAAATGTGTATCAATCCTCAGCTGAAAATAGTTCCTAACAAAAGCACTATTTATTTCTGTTTGAGTAACATTTGCTAAAATCTACAGTGCCCATCTATTTTAGTAAACTACTTATTTGGAGCTATTTGCGTCTTCAATAGGAACCAATGAGCTTAGAGCTAGGTGCAACAGACAAGGTAGGGAAGTATTTAGAGATGGAGAAGCGCCCTGTTGGTTTTGGTCTTTTCATGGCATTTACAAATATGGCAATTACAAACTGTTGTTTGTAAAAAATGTTGAATATTGCTAAAGTGCTTTAAAATTGCCTGACAGAGAATGAAACACAAAGAGGAGGCCATGCTAGGATATATAATGTGTGGTTTCAATGTCCTTCCTCAGCTCTTCTCTTTTCTACAGTAGTTCAGTGACTGGACTGCTAATGGACCCTGACGAACAGGAAGTAGAAAGCAGAATATAACAAGCCACTGGAGACATCATGCTGTACTCTAGAGGGCCATTAGCCAAAGTTTCCATTTATTTATCCATGCATTAAAAAAAGAGTGCAGTGGCTCCTTGATAATTGCCAACAGAAAACTGTTGAGGAATCTGGGGAGCTGCGCCCTAGCAGGAGACTTCTATCTCGTTGTCCCTGATGGTTATGTTCCACTCTGTACCTTTCTGTGATGCATGCAGGAAGGAGATACCCACTGTTCTGACAGCTGGTCCGACGTAAGAGTCTGGGACCCACAGCGGCCCTGGAGATTGAGCATGTGCAGTGTAACTGTAGTGTCACACAATGACGTGACGAGGAGATCAGCTTGTGACAGACAGACAGACAGACAGACAGACAGGAGGAGCAGAGTAGATAGCAACTGAGTGACAGGAACTCCAGAAGATGGCTACAGTTATGAAGAGTGAAAGTGAGGGAGCTTGTTACAGCCTCACTGTTGGAAAGGCAGACACTGACTGGCCCTGGCTGGCTCTCTGAGCTTTAGATGCCTCCAAATGATACGAGCACACCATTTTGTGGAGCGTAACTGACACCCATGGAGTGCCCACAGTAAGCCCCAGGGAAGGGTAAGGTTAAGCTGAAAAACAAAACACTAAAGCAGGTCATGTAATAGGCCTCTCATTTTGCACCTGTCTTTGTCAGGCCCACTGGAGGAAACCTAATTTATTTAATAGCCCGCCGCTTCAATGCCAGGCCTTTGGTGCGAGAAAACAGAAGGCAGTAACGATGAAAGCGTAGCAGGAGAGAGAGAGGACAAACACTTTCCTCACATTCACTGGCGAGATGTGATTTCCAAAGTGAAGATCTGTGTCAGCCATCTGGTGATAGAAAATAGCAGGAATGTCAGCATGCCACTTTCAATAATGCAGGCATGCATGCTGTCACTACATAACTGACAATTCTAGGAAAGATTTCTGTGAAATGTCAACTTTTTGTGTATATTCTATATGCCTTTTATTCAGTTCCTATAAATCTATTACTCCTTAATTTTTCTCTCTCCAAAAAAGGCTGGAAAGCAAAGATAGAACTGCCTTCAACACAATGTCACAACAAAACAGCTTCACATTTGAAGGGTGCTGTGGTAATTATTCAGTATTAAATCCCTGTAAACAGTGGCACCCGGTTTGTGGGGCACAAAAGTGTCTTTTGGCACATCAGGATTCAGTCTGGTTCTCAATGGCATCTATCGATCCACCACATCCACTCTTGAGTGAAATATTTCAACAACTTTTCCATATGTGATTCCTACTATATTATATGAAAATATTCAACTTTACTATTGAGTCCACTGCAAATGGCTGCATTTGTTTTCAGTAGCGTTAGCCACCATGCCATTTTCTTATGTACGTGGTCATATTCAGCTAATAAAGGTTGCCAGCAGAGATAAATCAAATATAAAGCTAAAAGGTCCAATCAGAATGTGCGTTGGCTTTCAGTGAAATGAAAGAGCGTTTCCCATTCAACAAAACATAAGCTGTCGATTGCTTGATTTGCCATTTCATTGCAGTTGTGGGAGGTGACAAATGATACAGAAATACTGAAAGAGTCACTGCATCATTCAGAAAAGGCTAGTTATGTGCGTAATATTGTATTATCAAACAATGATAATAACCCCATGTGGTGAATGATTTAATGAGCCTAGGACAGCTCAATCACTGTCTGAAATGTGCAACACAATGCATGGGACATATTTTTTCCCAGACAGCAGCAATAGGCATGTCATCTTTTGAATGCATGCCAACTCCTTTAAAAACAGCAATGCTGGTGAAACTATAGAGTGTCTGGCAGATTCATATACCTCCATCTTCACCACTCCCCTCACCTCCATCCTTTACGATTATAAAATGCAAATGTTATGTCACCCACTTCACGCAGAGATAAATCTGCTATTCCATGCATTACTGCAAAGAGCCTCGCCACCACATCGTTCTCATTGCAGCACCAGTCACATAGTGTTAATTTACACTCCAGCCTTTCCCATTGATACTTTATTTTATAACCATTTCCTTCCCATGACTGAGAAATGAATTGAGTTTGAGATGCTACCACATATAAAAAAGAAAAAGAGGTGTATATATATATATATATATATATACTGTATTATATACTATATATATATATATACTGTATTATATACTGTATATATACAACACTGTATGTATATATATATATATATATATATATATATATATATATACATATATATATATATATATATATATATATATATATATATATATATATATATATATATATATATATATATATATATATATATATATAGGATTAGACATAAGTAGTGATCATTGTTTTCTTCCAGGTCACAGCTATGGGGAACAGGAAAAATCATTTAACCTCATCTACTTCAGCAAGTTTTCAGCAAATACTGAAGGAATTCACATCAAACCTCGCCAGTCAGTAGTACCAGGGGAGACACTAGTACGTAACCATATGGATATCAATCAACATGCAGCAGCTCAGTGAGAGTCCCTTGAAATGATGCATATCTCTCCGCCTGGTAGTAGAAGCGTGTAGAGAGTGTATTTGATAACCATAGGATTAAAACTGTTGGTACACTCTCTAAATAATTTGTTAAAGGATAATTATGGTTTATTACAACTTGGATCTTATTTTTGTAGTTTGGGCCAGTTTCTTTTTTTAATTAACCTAACGTTCGGACACAATTACTACGCATTACTTGACGAGATAAGACGGATTTTCCTGTAAAATGTGATCCCGCGATTCTCGAGTGAACTCGTGGTATCGCGAGAATCCAGCTGCCGTACAAGGTAATCTATTTGGAATTATAACACACACAAGTTAGTTGCTGAGATTTCAGAACATGAACGCATAATATGATCCTTCAGCTTCTTTTTTGTATTAACATTTTTTTTTTATTCAGCTTTGAAATAAAACCCAAGGTTAATAAGCTGGAATTTGTCTTCAAATACTCATCTGTGTATGAAAGTATATACTATAGTTTATGTCCTGTTTTGGTGCAAATTACTATGTCCTGCACAAATGATAGAAACATAAACCAAGAACATAAAGAAACGCAAAAATAGAATGTATTGAAAATTAAAAAACAATGTTTTGTGTATATTATTCTAAAACAGTTGACATTTTTTAAAATGATACAATAAATGTTAAAGGTAAAGGTATCACAATATATTTTCAAAATAAGTGTGCTGTACACATTTAGCTGAAGATCGCATAACATTAGCTTCTAGCTTTACAAAAATGTGAAATGTGAAACATTATACCGTACAAACACTGGTAAGTGGCCCACCTGTAAATACTGTACTGTAAAATAATGTAAATATTTTTTTTTTATATCAAACAATATCCCAATAAACATATTTAAACTGTGGTAATTCTCCTGACATTCTTGGAGCTTTCCTCTAGGCACACCTGGGCTTGGTTCTCACTGTGTAGAGACTGGCTGCTGGAGGACACGACATCAGGGACCTGGGGCACACCATCACATTTAGGTTTTAGTGGCAATACACATGTAGTTTTATGCAGCACTGTAGATGGAAAACAATTACAGAAAGGTTTTTGTGTATCGTAGTTGCCAAACAGTGCAGTACAATCACACGCAGACCTGATCTAGATAAGGTAATAAGGTTACTTCAAAGACAGTGAATCAGAACTGAACTTGTGACCTCAAGTCAGAGCTGCTTCACATCAGACGCAATTGGGAAAAGAGGCAACTTAAACCAGTCCAGAAGCGTGCAGTTTTCCCTCCATTCATTATTAGATAGTAGGATATTACACAGGCCAGTTTAGAGGCAACAATATAGTTGTTCTTGTTCTCATTAACATGGGAGGGGGTGGCAGAAACTCCAGCTGCAAAATGAATGGTTGCATTATTCAGCTACAGTCGACCTCTCCCTCTTTCTCTCTCTCTCTCTCTCTCTCTCTCTCTCTCTCTCTCTCTCTCTCTCTCTCTCTCTCTATCCGTCTCTCTCTCTCCCTCCCTGCCCTCCCACCTTCTCTTTCTCTATCTTACCTTGTGAAAGCTGACAAAGTCCTCCTGCCTACGAGTTTCCATGATTAGCTCATTGTAAACTGCATCTGCAGGGTGAAAAACATTTAGACAATTTAGCCTGATCTAACCTCACAGCCGTTCCAACCACCCCACTTTGGACTTAAAGCTGACCTCAGCAGAATAGTGGGAATAGTAGGAATTTAGTGGCTCAGAGGTCTGAGATGTGCACCAAGTAAACACAGCATCCTGAGTTTAAATGCATTGTTTGTTTCTGTCTGAAAAATATAAATATGATTTGCTTGATTTTGAAACCTGCATATTATGTAGTTCATGGCTGCTCAACTGGCCAATTGCAAGTACCTCACCCAGCTATTACTTAAAGTGTTTACTTGCGCTGTATTTTTTGAAGTATTATGTTACAGTATATGTTTATAATATATATAATGTTTTAAGTGCATTACTAAGCAATCATAGTCTAACTTTGACAAAAGAATTAATACCGACTTTGTTTGGTGTGATAAAATCGATTCAACTGATTGATTTTCATATTGCATGCAAATTAATGGAAACCAATATGTTCCTTAAATGGCATCAAAAACATCAAAAAAATCAAAAAATGTGTAGCATGCATTCAAAAATGGTTGGCAAAAATGTAAAGTGCATATATATATATATATATGTGTAATTTTGATACTGTCATATTAGGCAGGAACTTTATGCCGAAACCTCATCATGTAAAAAACAACATTTTAAAACTCCCAACAGAAATATTGTGGTCATTTAGTGTTATGAGTTTGTAAAAATCAGACTTACCAGTTAGTACAGTTATTTTAATTCTACAGTTTGACAGAATAAATTGAGCTACTTATTTGTACGGTCAGATGTTCTGCTGCCAACAGCGTTATTGTGATTAAACAGTTGTAGTTGAGGTTTAAAATGATCATGGTGAACTATGTGGGTCTCTCTCACCTGTGGGGCCCTCACTAGAGTATCCCAGGTTGACCTTCCCCCTTGTCGCCTCAGCAACCAAGCATCTCCCACTCACTGATTGGTCAAACCTGAAATTGCCCAAATGAATGGTCCAATGGAAAAGATAACCTTTAGCTCAGATAAGGAAGAGCCACTTTGTTAGACGCTATGCTGTTGTGAACAGACAATTTTCTTTTCTCACAAAGCTGCAGTATATCAGGGGCCTCTGCATTGTTTTCATCATAAAGTGCTTTGACAGATAAAAAATGAACATCATCATTTTTCAGTGCATTTTATTAGACCCAGCTAAAGTGCTCAACTCCCACTTCAATGTGCTCAATGGAAAAGCTATAAAATGTGTTTCAGCTGCATGGAAAATGCTGACAATTATAATGCGTTATATATCTGCTTCTTAAATGAGCTAAGGACAATTTGAATCTTAATTAAGTTGTTACAAAATGTAATGACTATTTAACGCATGTAATTTCAAATTCATGTCTTCAATTTTCTTTTATAATGAGGAACAATAAAAGCCCATTCATTCTCAGGAAATAAGTTGTGCATATTAACCGAGATTCAAGCTGAGTCTTCATATTTGCTTATGTAAATTAAAAATGAACTCTACATCTCTGCTCCGTTCACAGATTATTGGCAGCTACTTGCTCCTCAAGACACTTTCACTTAGGACTCCACAGTTGATCTTAAAGTTGGTCGAAGGTTTTCATTGTTTGAAAATAGCCTCACAAAGCAATAATTGTCTAGAAAAAGCGCTCTTAAATCTTACCTTATTGTCTCCTGTGGGCTCAGTTCTGAAAGATAAAAAAAAAGGCATTAAGTTTACAGAATTATTATGAGCTATCAGTTAACTTAATTATTCTCATTGGCATTGACCACAGAACCATTGTGCTTGCTTACTGCATCTACAGCAATATGAGAGCTGTAAATGTCCCGCCGTTTATTAGTTTTGGGTTCTGCACTAATATCATAGCCTCCAGTCAGTTTGCAGTTCAACAGTGAAAGCTGGAGCTGAGTGTTAATGAGTTTTGTAACACAGCTTCATGGTTGTCTTAGTCAAAGGTCCTGCTGGCCACGACGAAAACACAACAATATAACAATGGTGCAGATGGCACTTGCCTCAGGAGACATATAAACTGCGTCTTTTACAGGGAGAAAAATTGCCTCGTCATTATATTTTAAATCCCTGCTGTCACGCTGGCCAAAGTCTTTGAGGGTGACTATATTAGATCCCTTCTATATTCCCAATAATTACAAAGCATACATTACTCCCCATTGAGGTGGATTACTCAAAAAGAGCTTAATGGCTTGGAAGCATGCCACATCCTCTAACATGTGAAACATCCTCATGAAGTTAATTTAACTTGCTCAGGGATTTTACATTAAAGCTGTAAGGACAACAGTGAAGGAGGTATCAGACGTTTCAGGTACAGAATCAGCTGCCGGAGGAGAAAGGTCACACTGCTTTTTGATAATCCTTTTGCTACAAACCAGAGCCGTGATATGCAATGGACCAGACTCAGTCACAGGGATTAAACTGACTTTTAAATGTGTGACTTAGGGCCACTTTTTGTTATCGTGCACAAACAGGCCTCCTCCGTCTCCTTGTGCTATAGCATAACGATCCCCTCGGAGATGGCACTCCAAAAACATCTCTGCAACATCCCTCCTTCCTGGCCAGATGTTTTATTACAACATCACACCACTTTCTTTCTTCAACTTGCCAACAGGCATCGACCTCACTGTTTGGACAAGTGACAAACTTGCCACATCACAAATATTCTCGGTCAGGTAATGAGCTCTAAAAGTGTTGCAGCAAAACTGTCTCACTGTGTGGTTGTTTTAATGGGCTTCTCAGAAATTTCTGAGCCATGCAATTTGGTACTGCCTTAGTCACCTTTAGACTTAAAAACAAAAATTCAACGTGTCTCTCTTAAAGGAATAGTTCAACGTTTTGGAAATTATGCTCAGTGGCTTTTTTGCAGCGAGTTAGATGAGAAAAGTGATACCCCCCCCATTGTCGGTCAGTTAAATGTAAGCTGGTGTTATGAGTGGTATTGATCTTCTGAACTGTCAGCAAAAAAAAGCAATCAAGCGTGTTTCCCAAAATTTGCAACTATTCCTTTTAAATCTACAGAACAATCTGTGTCGAAAAAAGCTTAATGTGACACTGACTCATCTGGCAGGAACCAGGTGTGAGTGAGGACATCATGTTCGCCAAGGTACAATTTCTGCCAGTGTACCAACAGCTATAATCCTTTTAGCATACAGGTTGGTGTCATGGTCCCTTTATTTATCCAAGGATGACTTTTCTGCAACATCATGTGACACCTTTAAAAGTGGAAGTACTGTTTCTTGGCTGGCATTTGATAGAAGGCAATACAATAGCACAAAGTTCAAAGTAGATGTTTTCTGTTTTTTTACAAAGTTACTGTAATTGCAGTGACAGAAGTATCTTTGCACATTCACACTAATGTCTTGCTCAGGGCCACCTCTGCACCTCTAGTTGTTCAGGGTGAACAGTTGTTCCTGTTCGAAATGTCCCAGTTTTTCTTGCCTATAAAACCTCCAACCCTGCAGTCATACAGTACACATACTTCTCTAACCTTTGTGCTGCTGCTCTTTCCTAAGAAGAAAAGCTTTGTGCTGACAACTAATGTTCTGCCTTTGTCAGAAAATATATAGCGTGCCCTTGGTGAAGGTCAGCTTGGGGCAGTGCCGAGTCACAGCGTGTAACCGCCCATCTTCTTCATTATACTTTAATCACAGTTTCTGTACTGGAGAAGTGTAGGGGGAGGTGACATTTTTTCACCTCGAGCAATTCAAGTAAGAGAAAAGTGCATACTTGCTTGTGTCCTTTGTCTATACCAGAGGAGAGTGCAGATGCAGAGCAGGAGGAGTATCAGAACAGCAGAGAGGGAGGCTGTTACCGCCACAGGGACTGTGCAGTCATATCCCTCCTGCACCACCTCTGCAACTGAGGAGAGAAGGTTTCCTCAATGTTTTGGTATAGAAATGCTGAAACAGTGTTGTTACTTTGCAATTCAATTACAGATTTGCAGACAAGCGGTAAAGAAAGGTGTGTTCAATTTTCTGTTATAATTTGCAGTAGTATGCATCAGGGTGTTTGCCAAGGGAAGTGGATTTCAAGAAAATGTTACAACTACAAATGGAACAAGATAATAATGCAGTATTTGCATTTTGGGCCTGAGAGAGGTTGGCTCTCTGATGCAAACTTATGCAGTTTTGATCTAGCAGCTCCTTTCTGTTCCACTCGTCCACTCTTCTCTGTAATAGTAATGCCCAGTGATGATTCACAGGCCTCCCAAAAGAGAAAGGGACATAAAAAGAGGAAAAAACACAAAGAGAGCCAGGTTATAAAAGAGAAAAGGAATGTAGAGATATAGAACTAAATTAGGACAGAACAAAGAGAGACTAACGGTGCATGGGTGTTTAATTGTAAAACACGAAGGCCGTGTTCTCTCACCCACTGTCAGGCGGACGCTGCTCTTCAGTGGTGTGGGGAGGGCAGACACAGAGGCCAAACAATCCACATTAGAGCTCTTTGCTGCTGTGAAGCTGAGGTTGCTGGTCACATTAAAGAGGCTCTTCCCCAACTCTTCACTACTGATGTTGTATTCACTCTGGCTCACCTCCGCACCAAGAGAAAGAATTAGCATTATTCTTATTCTGCTTACTAATTACAATCTGACTCAATACGTAACTGTATTTAAAGGAACAAATGTAAATGTAAAAGTATTTTTTCTTCTTGTGATGCGGCCACAATCTGTTGTGACCATGTTAGTTTTTAAATTGCTTTGGAGATGACATCTGTTTTTATCTTTGTTTTAGATTTGTTGAGCCAATAGCTGAAACGCTCCATTCAGAGGCAGATCAGTGTGGCTGTAGCTCACACCAATGTAATGAAGCTCAATACCATTTGGTTATTGGTACTTAGCACCAAACAATTACACTTGAGAAAATTCTACAGCAACATGTCTTTCCAGATATAATGACATGATAATCCTAAGACTTTAGTTGGACCCGTAGTGCAGTTTTCTAAAGGGTCTGGAAGAGTCTTAAGGCCACTTTCTCCAAACAAAAAGCCTGAGAGTAATAATGTACCTGCATTTGCACCTTCTCTGGCTCTGCACAGGCACACACTTTTTTTGAATTTCTGCTGTTTTGCAGGGGTAATTGAAATGAAAGTGGTCTTGAGTTAAAATGTGCACAAAGAGAACTGAATTTTGTGAAAAATTGACAAAAAAAGTTTGCTCTTTTTTGCCTCTTGTAATGCTCTAAACCAAATGCAATTGAGTGCATTGTACTGTATTGGGGTTACAGCTGATAAAACAGGTTTTTTGTTGTGTTTGTTGAGTGGCCGGTCACTTAATTTCTAAATCGATTTGTGTGTCAAATAAAGAGTTGCAACAGTGTTCCTTGATCTTGATAAGAGTTTTCTAATATATAATGCTTTGCTAAGTTTTCAAAATAACAATAGTGAGGAGGATGTATGTACTTACCTTTTTGTCATTCACCTGCCATTGCAAAGTGGGTTGAGGGTACCATCCTGCTACTTGGCATTCAAACAGGACCGACTGACCCTTGAAAGCCAACTTGTCCTCCCCAATGACTCTCACGCTGCCCTTTTCTGCAATGAGAAGAAAGTACATACACAAACTTAAATGGTTTCTTATTTATGTGCTTACATGCATCTAAATGTACTTTTGTATATTCTTGTACATGCATGAGATTGTATAAGTTTATGAATAGCGACACTGGGTAGGAATCTACGAATTTCTGTTGAAATGCACGCTGTTGCATGCACACATCTGTACCCAAGATGAGCATCACCTCTCCAGTTGGCCTGCTCACTTTCAATGATTGATCGCATTTTTCAAAGTCTCAATTGCATGACGAATACTTATGCTTTTTTCCCCTTCATCTCCTTCCCTACCAGCCAAATAAGCCACTTAAGGCCCTGGGAGATATAGTATCTCAAATGTGAAGTCTACTGTCTGGCAGAATGAAAGGCGGTGGATGCAACAGACAATTGCTACAGACAGAAAGATAATTACAGAAGCTTCGGCGCTTTGTCAAATGAAATGACATGTCTGTGTGAATTTAGGTTTAAATCCCTAGATCTTTTGTGCGCATTATTGGCTGTCCCTTTTTCTCCAGGGTATTTTTTGATGCCTGATTTGGTGTCATAAACATCCTACCATCCAATTCTAAAAGAGTGTACTCTGGCTGCTCTTAGAGAATCTCAGCACCATTGAAAAAAGGTTGGCGAGGAACCAGCAGCCTCATTTGCACTGACTGATGAGGGGCTCTGGGCGATCATGGCAGATTGATACATCTAAACAGAGAAAGGGACGACATCAGCACTATCTCCCAGAGCTCCAATTTAAGTGATCCCTGAAAAAGGTTTCATAAGGCTGGTTAATCACTGTAGGGAAACTCTAAAGACTTTTGGCTGCTGTGGCAGGCTGCGTGAGGCCGGGAGCCCCCACCCAACTCTAATTCCACTGATATTTCAGGGGTCCTCAGAGAGTAATTTTTGCTGTCTGTGTGCAGGATTGGTGTGAGTATGCACACAAAGGTTGTCTTACATGAAAAGTATACAACACATGCACTGTATGTTTGGGTGTGAATGTATTTCAATGAGAAGGGCACTATGCCTCTACAGGCCAAACATCACAGCATGGGGGCGACCTCTAGCTCACCCAGTAAGAGCGTGCGCCCCATGTAGGCTGAGTCCTTTGCAACAGCCCAGATTTGAATCCGACCTGTGGCCATTTGCTGTGTGTCATCCCCCATGTCTATCCACTGTCACCACAAATAAAGGGAAAAGCCCCAAAAAAATAATCTTAAAAAAAATAAAACATCACAGCATGTTCACTCTTTATATTGAAGAGTTCTCCTTTTCTGCAGCTCTAGCATTCACTGCAGAGCCTGTTTGTACTCAACAGCACATGCAACCATATTGATTTGCTCAGGTGAAGTGTGTGTGTGTGTGTGTGTGTGTGTGTGTGTGTGCGTGCGTGTGCGTGTGCGTGTGTGTGTGTGTGGACTGTGTTGTCATATTTACATCATCTTTATATTGGACAATTAAAGCAGGGAGTGTGGATGATAGCATACAGAGTCAACCAGCCCACTGTGGATTTGTGGCTTTATTCCAACAGTATATTTGAAACTGCAGTACACAAATCACAGGCAGAGTTGCTGACTGTTAACTGGGCGTGCCAGGATGCACAATTAATTCAAAGGCTGTGTCAGGCCATAGTGATCCTCTGCATCCAGACTGAAGGGCCTGATTCCCCATGCACTACTGTTAATGGCTGCATATGTCAGTGGGGATTTGTGGCACTGGCAGCAATGGAGGCTCTTACAGTAATATATTGGAGGCGATGGGTCATTGGTTTTGTTTCTTCTTGCTTTTTGCAGAGAGGATGTTTCCACACAGATTTTTTTCTTTTAGCTGAGCTCTCAACTCAGTTTGTACATACTGCAGATGCAAATAAGCTGAATGATAAGGTCAAGAGAAGCCCAGGTCCAGGCAAGTATTGACGCATTTGAGAAATAAGTTATCATCTAGTTTGAGGCATGCCACCTCCATGTGAGCCAAAACTCTGCTGTGTGAATAAATAGCACTGAGTGGTCAATATCTTCCCAGAGATGCATGTCATTAATTAGTTATATGCTCAAATTATGTTTTTCATCAAGCAATCATTGAACTAAAAGGCCGTACAAAACTTTGACCCTTCTTTTTAATTAACTTTAAAAAAAATTACATATTCTTCTCCACTCTCCCAAACAAGCCCGACTACCCTGCCTTCAGCAAATAGAAAAAATTGCTTAACCCTTTCCTTACCTCCCTTTCAACCATAATACTTTTTGTACAGTCCCAAATTTGTGTGGAAATGAAAATGTTTGTGAATGGTATGGTCAATTGTACGTGAAATTGCTCTAACTTGGTTGTTTAAACAGTTTTAGTTGTTTAAATGTTTGTTTTTTTATGGTTATTACTATCAGGGAAGTCCCACTTGTTAAAATGCTGCAGTGCTCTCCAGCTTGAGATATCAACACAATCAAAACTACGGAGAAGTACTGATTCTTATCAAGTCCTGACTCCTAACTTGCCTGCAAATGTGCCACCCAGGCCTCACACAGCATACCCACTTTGGCACAGCACATCTGCATACAAATATACACTAAATGAGGAGAGGAGAGGAGAGGAGAGGAGAGGAGAGGAGAGGAGAGGAGAGGAGAGGAGAGGAGAGGAGAGGAGAGGAGATTGGCTGCAACCTGTAAATCCTGCTCTGCTGCCTGGTCTGACTGGCATGGAGTCCAGTGCCTTCCACCTGGTATTTATATCTGAGAGCCAATCAATTCCTATCCCAGACACCACCCACACTAACATAAACAATGTCACAGAGACCATCAAACATGCCTGGGCCACTGTACTCCACCACACAGGCCCAAATGACTTCCCACCCTTGATATACACCCTGAATGGTCACTCAAGCGCTTGTTCAGCTGCTTTTACAGAAAACTTTCATTTTTGAATGCCCACTTCAAAGGAAACATGAGCGCCTTCTTTATTTTTTGTGAGTAGAGATGGCAATGTGTGGGTGGGCAAAATGAAAGTAGCTACACAGCTCCTGCTTAGTCCCTTCATTTACCTCTTTTTATTTATTTTTTAATGCTGCTTTTTGCCTCGTCATGGTAAAATTTGGTGTGTTTCTGCACTCTCTCACACTGCAATAGTTGCAATTGAGACTTGTTCTCTGATTCGTTTACTTCGCAGCTTTGCATGCGTGTGTGCAGACTCTTGTTTGCAAGAAAGTGAGTATCCCTAAGAGGGGCTGGCTGCACAAAAAGACTTTGAAATTTGCTACAGTAGAAATAAACAGTCCCTTGCTGCCTTCATGCTACAATGAACCAAGGTAACATGCACACATCCATACATGAACATATGCACATGGTACCTCCTCTGATACAAACATACGCTCACATATGGACATACAGACCTTGTACAAACAGGCTTGCTGTTTTCCTATCAATACCCTGGAGGTCACAGGTCACTTGTCCTTGGTTGTGCCTCTGTGTGTTTTTCAGGACAAACACCCAGCTGTCCCCCTGAGAGACACTGCTTTTTTCGGCCGTCACATTTGGGTTGATGGAGGGCAGGACACCAATCTCCTTGGAGATAGTGAGAACCGCTGTACCATTCAGCAGCCACACCATAACGGTCCAGTGGGTGTTGGAGGTACTGCAGGTAAGTCGGGCCTCCTCTCCTCGCAGCACGGTTAGTGTTCCAGGTGACAGCTTCATCTGAGCTCCAACTGCTAAAAGTCCAAAGACAGACAGATGTAAAATACATTAACAAGTCCTTTCATGTTAAACAGAGTCTGAAACAGTTTTCATAATAAGTAAAACCAAATCAAATCACCAATCTTCACCAATCAATCTTGTTGAGCGTTAGATGGGCTGGACTATTTCTTGGCTGGGTGCAGCATATATATAAAACAGTTTTATATCTATGGGGTGCAGTGGCTTCCTGGAGTCCTGTCGTCACCTAGAAGTTGCCAGGCAACCAGCGGAAACTCTGTATTTCCAAAAATATCAAACTACTCCTTTAACAAAACCTAATAAGATTTAGTAATATAACAAAGTAATATTATGCAAATAGAATTAAGAAGTTGGCTCTGCAATATACAACACATAAACCACATCATGTCACTATTGACCTTATCAGAAAATCACTTCATACAAATGTTTTACTTTTTTGCAATGTAAACTGACTCCTTCAAACATGATCTCAAATAAAATATGTAATGTAAGAACAGTAAGATCATATTTGTACAGAAATCCAAATTGATACATCCAAACTGTGTCAGATTGACATTGCTGGAGGTGTCAAGGATATATTATTTGAGAAGAGACTTTGCATTTTATAGTCAAGGGATAAACTGAAGTTGGTGTAGTAAAGAAAACCCATAAATATGGTGGAGTATAAGTGACCAGTAAGTTGAGGCATTCACTCAGTTAGCTCAAAGAACAGAAAAACTTAACAATTCAGTAGCATTGTTTTAGTCAAATGTGAGTCACGAATTCTGAGGAGGAAAAGTGAATGAGTTATTGCTTTTTTGTCATGAATTGGTAGAGAGAGTGAATGAAAGAAAGAGAAAGAAAGCCTTAGAGGGATAAAGAGACAAAGAAAGAAAGTGACAGCACAACTCCCTAAATGTGTTTCTTACTCAGGCTGTCCAGATGGAGATTGGTGATTTGGCCGGATGCATGAATAAGGGCAAATAGGATTTAGGGAAGAAATACTAACAAAAATAGGAGAGCGTAAATTAATCTGTAGCTGTCGGCAACAGGCCACCACATCGTTCTGCAGGGTAAACATATTAACAGTAACCTGCAAGGATTACATGATTAGGGCTAAAATAGAAGAATAGATTCTATGAGGAAGTGTTCATAATAACCCACTATGCACTAACTGTTAGGGCCTACTCAGTGCAGCTCCCCAGCTGAATTTCAATGTATCTTTGTGGCTTTCTATCGTTGACAAATAAAGGAGAAGAGGAATTAATATGAATGGCAAACCATGAAATATGAAATAAGAGGTTCACACCACAGTACTCGGGGTGATGTATAACTTGTTTGTGGTGAGCTAAACGTTACCTTACACAGCCAGCATGCAGAATCATAAATTATGCCTCCGTTTAGGAAATTAGGCCTGAGAAATATCTAGGCCAGCCTGTATGGTTATTTCTTTTCATTGCAATCAGAGAATGGCAGTCTAATGAGCATAATTTGTGCATGCTCCTATTGGGACCATGAACCAGTGACTCTGAAGTCCCCTGACCACTGACTGCATTTAGCTGTTAACTAGATACGCACATTAGGCAGCCATTTTACAGAAAATTAATTATAAAGTGCAGATAGATTATTTGGCCCTCTAATTAAGAACACCACAGCACTGAATGTGGCCGTTAGTACAAGCATATTACTGGTCTTTGTGACACATCTCCAATCAAACAAGCTGCTGTGTTTGTTTTGAGCTGAAATCAAACCTTGAATCCTGCATGAAAGTAAGAGCACTAGCAGAGAAAAGATGTCCATGTTTAATCAGTCGATCCAGTCAATCCATTGTTGAACGGACCTGAAACAAAAATAATTTAATTATTCCCTACAGAGGTTGATCCAAATCACAAGTCTTTAGCCATGCTAGCAACGAGGCTCTAGGGATGATGTCTTTCTTTTAGTCCACCATTTTGGTCCAGACTGAAGTGTCTCAACATCTACTGAATGGATTGCCATGAAATTTGCTACACATATCCATGGCCCTCCATGGTCCATATAGTCCAGTAGGGGTGGGAATCACCAGAGGCCTCACGATACGATATCATCACGATACTTACATTATGTCACAATATGATATTATTGTGATTTTAAAGCATATTGCAATATTCTGCAATAAATTGCAATTTATTCCCTTTTTTCCAACTTCAAATTTTTCCCAATTTGAAATGATGTCCCCAAAAGGAACCTTTGTCAACATCTGTTTTATCTAAAAAGATACATTTCTGTTCTCTGTTCATCTCACTTCAATTTTATTGCTGCAAAATGGGATTGTCAAGCAGACAAACTGACCAACACATATATAATAAAAGATTGATACTTGGCGTCTGTGTATCGATTCAGTATTGCCACAGAAAATATCTGTTATTTATATAATATCTGTTATCTTGCTATCTATACTATGTTGCATTGATTTTTTCTCCCACCCCTACTTTTCAGTCAGTCTCAGCTGTACTTTTGTTTAGTGCTAATTAAAATATGTTAGCATGCTAACATGCTACACTAAAATGGCAAACATGTTAAACCCTATGCCTGCTAAACATCAGCATGTTAGCAGTGTGAGCATGTTAGACTTTAGAACCCCTAGGATTAGTCTTTTAAAACTTATATAATAGCCTATATAAAACATATGTCTATATAGTAAATCTTCTATAAAAGACAACAGGATCAATTGCTATCTAACCTTTTAAGTTTACCTGGTAAATCACTTGTTGGTAAAGTTTTTCCATACAGGTCAGAAAAATTAATGAAGCTTATTAGAGTTTATTATATTTCATTTAATTCTTATTTTCTTCATTCTGAGCTTAACTCGTCCCTGTGCATTCATGTCATTTCAAATAACATCAAACTGAGTATTTGCTGACACCAAAATGTAGCAATACAATAAAGTCTAACAAACCTGAAGAGTCAAACCAAGTTACAGTAAATGTATGCATGTGTATGTGTTCTTGTTTCTGATAGTAATAATAATAATAATAATAATAATAATAATAATAATACATAATAATAATCCTAATTTATACAGCACTTTTCAAAACAAAGTTAGAAAAGTGCTTTACATTAAAGTGGATTAAAGTGACCATATTATGCCTATTTTCAGGTTCATAATTGTATTTTAAGGTTGTACCAGAATAGGTTTACATGGTTTAATTTTCAAAAAACACCATATTTTTTGTTGTACTACACATTGCTGCAGCTCCTCTTTTCACCCTGTGTTCAGGTCTCTGTTTTAGCTACAGAGTGAGACCTCTCACTGCTGTAACATCTTTGTTGGTAGTCGCACATGCGCAGTAGCTAGGTAAGGATCACATCATCTAGCTAGCTGTTTGTTTCTACAACTTCAGTAGTACAAGGCAGGATTAGCCGGGAGACTTCTTCTAAATGGGCACACTTCCAACTTTGCGTGGAATACCTTCAGAATAGGGACATGTAAGTAGTTCTTTTGTAGATTATGGTGAACTAGTGTGTGTTGTAGCAGTGTTTTTGCCATTCAGAACGAGCTAGCATGCTACGGTTAGCCACCTCATTTCGGCTAGTGACGTAAAAACCCCTGCCTATTTTGAAACAGCTCCCGGAGACTGAAGGCAGGGACACATTCAGAAACCCGTATCTCACTCAAAAACAGCATGGATGTTTTTTTTCCCAAGTTTATATGCGTGAGGAAGCACCAGAGACACAAAATAACACCCCAAAACCCAGAACAAGTGATTTTTTTTCATAATATGGGCACTTTAAAACATTTCAGGATTGGGCTGATGTGATCTTGTCTTCTAGTATTTGTTAAAAGCCAAACAGCTAAAAAAAACACAAATGAAGCAGAGCTGCTGCATTTTGTACTAGTTGAGGTTGTGAGATTGTTTTGGGTTTAACAATGAATACATAGAATTGTATTGAATTGTAACCAAGATGACATATAAGCATGAGCGAGCTTCTCTAGATCAGGTCGAGACTGGAAAAGACAGATTTTTAAAATGCTCCCCAATTGAAAAGAAAAATATCCCACATGATTTAATTGCTTTTGCAACTAGTTTTTCAAATGAAGGGTCACTGTCACAGGTTTGACATTTGTAGACAGGGAACCAAGATATTTTTTTGTAAAATTGGGATAGACTTTGGATGACCAAAAAGAAGGATTTCTTTCATTTAGCTGGAGAAATGTTTTGGACATCCAGCCCTTTTTTCTGATAGACACGATAATAAGTGAGGAAAATTGCCTTGAAAGTAAAGTTCAATGCAGTTCAAGAAAGTTCCCATTTTACCACAAATGTTATGTTTAGTCAAAGTGCAACAGATTCAGTTAAATTGATTTAGGTCAGAGTATGATTACTTATTTAGAGGTTACCCAGTAAAATCACGGAGATCTTATGTATAAATAACTTGCAGCACTGCAACTGTCTTTCAACCATTTCTTTCACACACAGCATAAAGCAGCATCTCCTGAATAACGTTAAAGTCAATGAACAATAAATAACCATAAATCCCATTGTGTTTGTCTGACTCACCTCAGTCTGGGGTCTCTGTGGATCAGCGTCAAGTGTCACACATGGTGGATACATGTCAACAATGCTGCACCTTTCTCATGCTTGGTGCTCAGCCATGTCACCTAAAACTGTCTTGTTAAATATTACCAAACTCAGTGGGAACTTTGCCCTGTGTTACGCACAGATGTAAATATAGAGTGACTCAGACTGCAAACAATACACCTTGTAAGTTCCTAGGGGGCCTAACAAGTAGAACTCCACCCTCTTTAAATGAATGGATTTGGACACACTGGATGATGTAGCCGTATGATAAACATCACAGATGTACAGTATGATGTATAGCAGAAGGATGACACGCTTTGATATCTTTTAGCCACACTAGTAGCGATGGCAATGTCAGTCTGTCAATTTTTTTCCACCACTTTGGTCCAGACTGATTTATCTCAACAACTTTTGGATGAATCAAAATTCACAGACATTTATTTTCCCCAGAGGATGAATCCTGCTTACTTTATTGCCTTTATTTTTTGGCTTTTAGCGAAATGGCTTAACGATTATTGGATTGCCAAGAAATGTGGTACAAGCCTGCATGGTTCACAGACAATGTATTCATATTACTTTGGTGATTCCCTGACTTTTCCTCTAACATCACCATGAGGTTGACATTTGTTGTTTTGACTGAAATGTCTCAGCAGCTATGAATTATCATACAATTTGGTGCAGACATTTATGTTGTCCATTAGATGAACTACCATCATCAGGTCAAATGTTCAGTTTGTCCAATACTTTGGTTTATAAGCAACTTCCTGCAATAATGACAATCCCATCAGCCCACTGGACATATGGAAATGTTCTTTGTGGTGCTGATGGTGCTGAAATAAGATGGTGAACATAACATAACTGCTACATATCTGAACGAGAGACACTTAGGTATACATTCCTTTATTTACGGTGCTATCTTGCGATACATCGTTAATAAAGACGGAAATACTTCTTCGGCTGGTACACCGTCGTGCTTCCTGTAACGATAGCTGTCAACCACGGTAGGCGTAGACGTGTATTTCCCTCCAGCTCTCACAAAGCAGACACTCTCTCGCGTGTGGTGGCTGCTCTGTGCGCTTGCTGAAAAGTTTTAGTCACGCAGGTGCCATTCTTTGCCTCTCCCTATGTTTTGTTTCACGCCCGCAACTACCTGTACATCTCTGGTTGTTGAATTGGTGTGTGAAGACTAATATCTGCAGGTGTGAAATAATATAATTTGCTTGTGAGCATGTTTTATCGCGCTCGGGAGATATGACATAAACCTGACCCCATACATATCAGCATGTTAGCATGCTGGCGTTTCAGTACAGCCTTATAGAGTTGCATGGCTGTAGACTTTTGTTTTAATAACTTTTGCCTGGTCAGGCCTTATATTGTGTTTTTTCATTTTGGAAATGAGGAACAGATTTTACGCCAATAAGCTGCATGTCACATCTTATTTCTGTTCAGTGACTCTCAATTTAAACAAAGAGTAAATTACTTCTTATCGTTGGTACCTGTACGGAAGGGGTCCTGTGTAGATGACAGCCTATTGTATATTTAGCATGTTAACACTTACATGGTATTGTAAAAGTACATACAATGCTTTGCCAAAAATATATTGCTATGGTATCGTACAGTATGTCCCCCTTCCTTCTTTTCCCAGGATGTCTTGGGACAAGCCATTTGCTTTATTTTCCTGTTTGCCCCTGCGCTGCTCACACAATGGTCTACTGATCTATAAATATGGCAACAAAAGAGTTTAAAATAAAACAAAATAGAACCACTGAGTTTTTTTTACGAGTCTACTTTATTTCATTTTACATTGCATCTGAGTCTTAGTCACATGTTTCACTCTTCATTTAACAAAGTGCATTGATTAGACAGTAGTATTGGCAGAAGCA
This sequence comes from Sander vitreus, assembly GCF_031162955.1. Classification (NCBI taxonomy): domain Eukaryota; kingdom Metazoa; phylum Chordata; class Actinopteri; order Perciformes; family Percidae; genus Sander; species Sander vitreus. Next base: position 22,260,069 of record NC_135857.1, read on the forward strand.
GTTTTGGTGGTGGAGTAGTTTGCAGTTTTGCAGAATGTGCGTATTTATTTTTTCTCATGTGGCCATTAGAAGTCTTAGTTTGCATTTATACATTCCCTTGATAGGAGTCATCAAGGCACAACATTGGTAAAACTACTGATAAAAGAGCAGATCACACTGGAGAGTGAGTTTGAATCTGAAGTAGGCCACAAAAAGTCTAAACATGAGAAATATGCTTGAGTTTAATAAAATAACTGTTTTGCATTTTACAAAAGCTACTAATTAAAAACAAACTGACACCACTAGGCTACTCTGCACATTTTCATTACAGTACAGTATATAAAAATTAAGTCAACATTGCAGTCAAAAGGGAAAGGGGTGGGGGCAAATGTGGGTTTCGGACTTTTCGGTTTGGATGGCGCGTTTCCAGTGGGGTCCAGTGTGGCCTTGGGGAGGGGTGGAAGGGGTCAAGCGTCAACGGGTCAGGGAGAGACGTTAACAGGAAGCTCCTTCAGGCTGAAACACAAGGCGAACAGGAAACAAACGAAAAACAAGGTCACACATTTTCCAGTTGTCTGGTGGGTGGATGAAGCAGCCACCACCACTGCTACGCCTGTCCCACCCAGTGTGCCTGCTCCTCTGGAGGCACATCTGAAGCTCACTTAGCAGCTTCCTCTAACAAGGCGTGACAGGGGCTCGCAGGGTTTGGGAGACAGCTAAGGGAGGAAGGAGACAAGAATTGCCATTCCTTCAAAGCTTGCTCTGTGGCTTTTAGCAGTGGGTCATAGATGCCTGACATGCAGAGAAGGGCTAAAAGACATGCTTTGAAGATTAGGATTATTATTATTATTATCAGCATCGCCATCATCATCACTGCCACTGCCTCAGAGTAACAAAAAAAACAAAGAAATTGTGGGATGTTTCCGTTATGGCTCCAGAGATCCCCAGGCACTCTGTGTGCTCACTGAAGCTGTTTGCAGATGGAGCCAATTGTGGCAGTCCCTTGTAAATAGGCTGCTACATTATTTTGTTGTCTCTGACTGAATACCTCAAAGTTCATGTCAATGGAAAACAAAAGAAAACGGAGAGTATGAGTGTTTGTAAGGGAGATGTACTCATCTTATATGTAAAGGCAAGAACATTACATTGCAGTGAATGTTATAACGCTGCGCAGTATGTAAATAAAGCAGAGAGGTTGAGTAATTGTTTTTATTCAGAGGTCTTTGATTTGATAAAAGCAAAACACAGTTTAATTAATCTGGTTACATAAATGCCAACACCAAGGGGACCTATTAATGTTGTGGTAATGTTTGCGCCCAATTCACATAATGTTTTACTGCCCTCCAGTGGTAAAGAAAAAGCACTGGAACGAAGTAGGGGAGAAAGTGTAGTGTTTTACCTGGATAGTAGTAGGTCAACATCCTTGACATCAGCTGCCTTTAACTACTCGGTCTCTTCCGCCTGTTAAAAAAAAATCATGTATTAATGACAAATACTTGCAAGGAAAACCATGAAAGATGACAGAGGTAGACAATCCTTAAGAGTGTATTAAAATCTGTGTTTTGAGTTGCTTTCTGCAGAATTGTTATGTGATTATAGCATCTTAAGTTTTCAAAAAAAATATTTCAGTACAAATTGGTGCAGTCTATGTTGCTTGTTGTTTCAGCCCCTTTGTCTCAGTGACCCGGGTCAGATTGGGCAGGTAGGGCTTTAAGCTTAGTGGATTTAAAAAGAAAAAGAAGATTACAGTTGGATCTGCTTAGTTTGTTGCACAAATAAAATCAACGGTGATACCTCCGACAGATGGTATAAAAAAATATATATTTTTGTCTCTAATTGTTCTCCCGCCAGGATTCCTAATGCCAATAAAATCAGTGATTACTGGGTCTGAATTATCAAGATGCACTTTTCGAGTGCATTTGTGTCTCACACAGATCCATCCTCTTAATAGGAGCAAAAAAAACCCAAAAAAAACAGGCATGTCAAGCACAGGCAGCAGTTCAGACGTGACAAAAAAGATTTTACTTGTTGCTGTAATTCTACCTGTGTTTCTTCCAAGTCTTCTTCTTCCTTTGATACGTTAAAAATGAAAAGAGAAAATAAGGGGGTTGTGTGAAGTCATGATGACCGAATGACATGAGGACTTCATGTTTGTGTTTGTAGTGAGGTTGGTTTAAAAATGGAGTAGTAATCTGAGAGAGGTGCGCTCATTGGTGGCAACAACAGCAGGGACGAGAGAAACTAATGACCCACCACAAAGTTCTATATATCCTGAGATGACCTACGTCAAGTAAAAATGTGTATAGCCCAATATCACAAATTTACCTCTGAGGGCTTTACAATATGAATAGCATACAACACCCTCTGTCCTTTGACTCTCACATCAGATAAGGAAAAACTCCCCCCAAAAAAACTTTAACAGGGAAAGAATTGTAGAAACCTCAGAGAGAGCAACTGAGGACCGATCCCACTGCCAGGACGGACAGACGTGCAATAGAGTCGTGTGTACAGAACAGACCAGCATAGTGAAATTAAGTGAGACAAGAGTGATGCTTAAGATGGTGCACCATATAAGATGATGTTTTTAAATCACTACATTGTTTTCTTTAAATAATCAGTCAGCTGCAGTGGCTGAGAACTGCGCCTTGTTGTTTCCAGTTTGATGACTGGTTTCTTGAAGTAAAAAACACTCACCAAGTTACAAAGGGAGTTGACATCATTGTCTAAAATTAGATGCCACAATCACTTAATTCCATCCTGTTGTACGGATTAAAATAGTAAGTGCCAAACACTATTACACACACAGATCTACACGACCTGGAAACAATTTAGGCAGCAGTTCATAATATATATATATATATATATTTTTCTGCGAAATAACAAGAAGTGCTCCATGTCATCCATCCTCTTTGGAACTTGTCACATCCACTTTGTTTCAAAGTGCTCTTGGCAAAGGAAACGAAATACATGACTTCTTAAAAAAAAAAAAAAAAGACATGTCCCCTGTCAGGTCAGAGTGTCCCCTCTCCATGCAACACAACAAAACATGTCCAAGTTATGCTTGTGTGCACACAGGCTGAGTTGAACAACACAACACAACTTTCCACCTGTTCTCAAGGCATCAAAACAACAAAGTAAAGCTGTCTTGGCAGACTCAGAGAAAATGCCTGAACAAATGTTCTTTGATGCACACTGCAGCACTAAACTAACAGAAACTATTGTGTGGTGCCATCTTTGAAGTAATGCTCATCAGTGAAAAAAAATCAGAGCTGAGTCACATTTCCACAATGTGCACTGCATGTCACACAACTGCCTTGGATGGAAACGTTTGCATACACCTGTCAGATCATGCATAGAAATCCCAATCCCAATAAGATTCACAATATTCAAAAAATGGACAAATATACCTCTTGTACTTCAGCCTCTTCTTCTTCCTATGGAATATGATAGCAAATAGTGTTTAGTATGTGAATGTCACAAAGAAGAAAAGAAGAACAACGTAATTCGGTACACCTGGTCCATATATTGACACACATTTTTGTCACAACACTAAATCCACCTACGGTTTACAGTATGTCAAATATTGTCTTATTCATCATGCTGCACACCGTCAGGCATCTCCATGGAAATAATCGACAAGTCCATGCAGCACACAGGGACAAAAGAAAGAGGAAGGACAGTGGAAACCTCTAAAGGCTATAAAGCATAAAAAAAGACACCACAAACCACAGAAACTACCTCACTGCCTTGTTCGTCTTGCTCCTGCAAGAGAGGTGTGACAATGACAAGATAGATGGAAAGGTAGAGAGGAAAGAAGGCAAAGCAAAGCAGCATATGTGATAGAAGATCAGGCAGAGGTTGGAATGTCTCAGAGAAGCAGAGTTCCTTAAGAAAGTTAGATTACGAGTAAGTTGATTACGAACAAATTCTAACCAAGAAACTTGCAACCCTGTCCTAATAAATGAATGTGCAGTGTGAGAAACGTGTGAGCAAGTGCATAGGTTTGGTTTCAGAAGTGGGCGGTGCACAAAAAAGCCGAGGGTCTTCCTATATGTGCATAAAAAGCATTCACTGCTGCTTATAGAGTGAATCAATATTCTCTTATCTGTAGAGTAGGAGGATGCCGTTTAGAGAGAAAATCAAACTAAAACTGTAAAACTGTGTGGGTCAAAAACAAGCTTTTAAAAAGTGAAAGAGACGTGTTTCCCCTGCCCCCAGTGGAAATTACATTCCTGTGTGTGAGTGCATGTTCAGATGTGTGTTTGAGCTTGTGAGTGCAAACAGGGATGCACAAGAGGGTAAACCCTTGAGAACACACTGTAAATTCATTGCACACATACTGTAATGCAGTATCAAACTACAGTGGCTTATGTAAGTCAAGGGACTTGATTTTATTCAGTATATTACATTATTACCTCTCTAAAAATTATTCCTATATTGGCAATGTCCTTATGACAAGCACTGGAGGTCATACGTTAAATCATCACTGCATATGTGAGTGGATAGAAACAATACACACTTGAGGTTGCGAGCAAAACCTCTTGGTATGGCCAACAGTGTTGTCCTAAATGACTCTTTATTCCTTGGTGGGACAAAGTCTACAAGTAAAAGAGACATTTTGAAGGAATGCTTGATAGACTGGGAGGGGGCAAAGGAAGCAAGAAAGGGAACTCAGGAAGGCTAGGGGCAGGTGAAAAAAAACATCACATGAATCTACCTCAAGCTGTCGTAGCTCTTCTTCCTCCTAGAAGTAAATGACAGATAGCAGGTCAGCAGGCTGTGTGGGGAGCAAAAGAGCACACAGGCATGCGCTATGCGAAAGTCTTCTGATTTAAAATGGAAACTATATGGGATGGTTGAGGTTGTCGGGAAGCAGCTACAGAAACTGGAAAGAAATGAGGAACAGGATGTTAGCAGAAAGAGAAGGGAAAAAATGGAGTAGAATGACGAAGAGATGGATGGGGAGAGAAAAGTGAAGTGAGCAAGTTAAAGAATATACAGATGAGTGGGAACAGCAGACCAAGACCCCCGTCCCCCGTTCCCCCAACCCAACCAGAGCAGCCTTCCCTGATCTCTGCACTATCAAACCCACACTGTTGATGACTATACGGCTGAGCCGCAGAAAGAGACGATCACCGACGCACAGTTACCTCTGACTGCAAATCCTCTTCCTCCTGGAAGGAGCAAACCAAAAGATGGACAAAAGGGCAAAGAAGGGGTCAAATGCCGTACCGTGCGTGCATGAGGAACAAGACTGGTGTGAAGACCAGCCAAAGAACCTCTGAAACTGATGCATCTAAGTGATGGGAATTGAGTCAGGCGATTTCAATGGACTGGAACACGAACTGAAGAAACATGCCAATTCTTACATGCAGGTACCTGAAGTAAAAGGTGGAGACTGTGTGTGAACTCAATTCAAATTGGCGTATAACGGCAAGAACTCAATAAACCCTACATTACCAGGGCATATGAAAGTGCAACGTAAAAGCTAGCTGCAAAATGTTTTAGTTATAAGCGAAATGTACAATTTTTAAAATGCGTATATGTTGTGTAATAGTGAGTAAATGTTTAATTTAAATCAATTATCACTGCCAACACATACATTTTTCTCAGTGGTGTGATGCTGCCTCTATTTGCACAGCCAAAGGGATGCAGAAAAAATAAATAATCCACTGCTCTTGAACAGAGAATGGGAAAGGTTACACTAAAACCGGAGTGTTAAACACTGCAAATACTGTCACAGTGGGTTTGTACCTCGGGATATGGCTGATCATCTTCTGTCTAACATACTGGACATTAGAGGTTAGCATTGGATTGACTAACGCTCTACATTATTAGCAAAAGAGGATTATATATTTCACATAAATTTCACATGGATATTGATAAAAAAAACACATTAATGTTTGAGTAATAAATAAGTCATTTTAAAAATGGGAAGAGAAACTCTCAATAATATAAATTCTTAATATAAAACCAATGGTGAACAACGACAATCAGCCTAACTTCTACTTTGCAATATCAAGCAGCACCTAAAGAAAATGTTTTTTTTTAATATTATTATTAATCCAGCTTTCAGGTGAGAATTAAAACAAATTAATTTGACAGTTAATAGACACCCTACGAGTTCAGCTCATGCTAGTAATCATTATTTTAGACAACATTTTCAGATCACTGGCAAGCAAACATCAGTGTGTTCATAAACATTTGATAAACCTACCTGTTCTTCTTCCTCCTCTGCCTGGGCCTGCTGACAGAAGAGATAAGAAAGTATTAGAGATGTCAGACAGAGTAATCCCCACACATAACACATATTCATACTAAAACATCCACAGATCAGGCTTATTGAACCAAACAAAGTGGGGTGTTTGTGGGACCCTACAGCCACACCTTAACCACGACAGTTAATAGTGATTGGATATGCAGTGAAATGCGGGATGGAAGACAAGTAACAATGTCATCAGCAAAATACAAAGACGCATGAAGGGAAATAAAAAAACAATGAAAACCCATAAAAAGTTGCAGAAAGCCAACAGTAAAGAAGTTAAATGTCCAATTAACAGTGAACAAGAACGGTGAATAGGAATGTTACATATTTGTGGTTTAGTTAAGAAATAACTGAATCCAGATAGACATGACGAGGAGATGCAGTACGAGGACGACAGACACTTAAAAAGGAGGCAAACCCTTAATGTGGAAGAAAAGGACAACATTAAAGGGACAGTGGAGATGCTGAGGGACGGAAAAAGGAAGGTGGAGGAGAAGACATTCAATTCAAAACATTCAAGGGATGAAGGGAGAGGCCAAAATAGGAGAGGTTGGATTATAGTTGAGTGGCAATTACTGTGTCTTCTGTGACCTCGTCTGTTTCTTCCACTGCCTGGTCCTCCTCTGCGAGGGATTCGTCTCCTGCTGTTTCTCCTTCCGTGGCTTCATCATCTGCAGTCTCTCCTTCTGCTACCTCCTCCTCCTCCTCCTTTTCACCACCCTCACCTTCCTCCTCCTCATCAGCTGCCTGCTCCTCCTCTCCGTGTGCATCCCCATTACGCTCCTCCACTGGAACCTCCTTATTGTGAGGTGAAAACAAATGATGTGATAAAAAAAAATTTAAAAAAAAGCTTAAAACTTAGAATAATATTGGAATAGTTGTTCAGGCACTGTTTCAACAGCACAAAGATGGCCAGCTGATCAGTTGGAGAGATTCAGAAACTTAAATGGTAGGTGTTAGTCAATCCTGGGAATAAAGTGGAGGAGGGGAAGAAGGAGCAGAAGTTACAAGGTGTCAGTACGTTCTTTATAAATCAAAAGTTTGGAATGATGCTTCGGGGATTGAAGACAGCCTTTTTGTCACATGTGAGAATCAGGCATGGCTTTAAAGGAATAGTTTGTTATGTGGTGCCAGACTATTACAGATTAAACAAACAAGATATAACATGTTAGAGAGGTTTAGAGGTGCTGGTAGGCGGATATTGTTATCTCTGGACATAGCCAGGCTAGCTGTTTCCACCTGTTTTCAGTCTTTGTGCTAAGCTAAGCACAAAGGCTTTGCTGGCTGTAGCACATTTACATTACAGACATGAGTGTTACATTATTTTTCATCTAACTCTCAGCAAATGAGTGTATTTCCCAAAATGTTGAGCAGTAAAAGCTGGAAAGAAAATGCACCTAAAATAAACTTAGTTTGTACTTTGTTAATGCAGCATTGCATTATAACCTGTGGGACAGCAAAAGGCAGATCACAGGTTCAGCTAAGCAGAACTCTTCAGTTGTGTTTTTAGCTAACCTCATGCAAAAGAAACATAAAATACATTAAATCTTCTTTAGTTACTTTAAATCACAAAGTAGAAAACCAGTGGAGTAAAATCTTGCATATCCTGGATGCACATTACTTAAATATTATTCTATTTTAAAGATGTTTAAAGCAGGATTTAAATGTAGAAAGTGAATGGCTTAAACATCGTAAACAGGATTGTAGAAACACGATGCTCCACACCTCTGCGTCAGTGCGAACACAGCGATGCAATGACACAGTATTATAATGACAACTCAGTATAGTGTGTTATTGTGAACTAAAGATTCTAACTCATGCAGAACACAAAACCTTTAGTCAATGTGATGACTGGGACAGAGTGGAGGATAGGAAATGAAGGGTCTGTTCAAGTCGACAGGTATGGACAGAAGTTACACTGGGTGGAAAGGAAAAGGAGGGAAAATAAACACAGCATGATGGGGGGGAATGAAAGTATCGAAGGCATTACTATTGAGTCATCAGGGTTCACTTCTGCATTAGTTTCCTCAGCATGAGTCCCATTCTCCACAACGTGCGCCTCGTCGGCCTGTTCTGCTTCCTGTGTCAATGAAATGATCAGGTTAAACATAAGAGTATCATACAGAATCAGCTTGAAATTGACTGGGTTTGGATCACCAGCCAAAATCTCCTCTACGTTTTGAAGTTACAACCACTCTGAATATTGTCAAATCAAAATGGTTTTCTTGAAATAAAAGGCTATTGTATCCATTTCAACATGTTTAAGGTTACAATTATATATGCTTTATCAGTTACAGTATTTATGAATTTTGTTGTAGGCATTAAGATCTGACAATTTGATTATGCAAGTTATGGTATCTGGTATTCTTTATAGTATTTTGGACTCTATAGTATCTATCTATCTAGTGCTTGAAAAGGATTGTGCAGCATTCTGGATCTGGATTAAATTAGTTGTGCTGTCTTGTAAGCCCATGTGGGCTGTATGCGGGATGTATGCATAACACAATAATAAAAATGTCATCATCATATATACAGGTATTTGGCAGGTGTTCATTTCAAGCCCTGTGCAGTGTTTTATTGACGCTCTGATGATTGCTTGATTAATTCTGTTAATTGCACAGCTTTAATGGTTTTACTTTATCTTAAATGACTAATGCCACACAATAATCACTACAAACAGCTCAAGGATATGATGCATTTCAGAAAGTCAAACTAGAATTTGTTTAACTGAGTTGCATGCTAAAGGGCAATCTATAAGCTCTCTGATTAAACAACAAAAACTGTTGATGCTGTCCCAATACAGCATATTCACAGCCTGGCATAGGGGTGAAAGAAATTAGATTATTATGTTTAGAAGTTGTTTTTTTGTCCACAGTAGAAAACAGAAAATAGTTCCAACCTTTGACCCAGGAGGAGGGGGCAGCCCCAGGAAGGCATACACCATGTTGTCCTCCTTTGCATCGAAGAATGTTTCATAGTCCTGCATGAAAACAAAAGAAAATATTCTTTAACAATTCACTACATCTTCTATTCCTAGTACTTACTCATCTTGAGCATGTATGTACAGTGTAGTAATTGTATATAGGCCTACTGTAAGTTCAGAGGATAATCAATAACAGGTCCTCTGATTATAGCACTTTATGGTTCTCTGTTGTATAATTGTATATTGTGTATTATACTGCAGAGGTTTGCACATTTTGAAGTGAAGTCTGGGGGTAAATCGCTGGTTAATAACGAAGAGTCTTTCCTATAAGAATGTTTCTGTGTACTTACCCCACAGTAGCCATTTTCATTGAAAATCTGAGGGGGCAAGGGGATCCCGTTGGCAGGCTTCTTCTCCTCAGGGACATTCTCCCTCATCCACATGCGGTTCTCCTCGTTGCAGGCGATGTCCAGCTGAGTGTAGTCCACTTTAAGAGCCTCCAGGAAGCCAACCACATCTTGCTGCTTCTTCTTGATCTGGGAGGCAGAAAAATAAATAACATAAGCGTTGAGTGATCAACACTGATTGGACAGTATGTGGGGAAAAGGCTGTAATATTTAACTTCCAAGATTGAAAATTGCAGTTTCTTTCAGGATAATAGGTGTGCCCTTTCCTGGTCCCCTGTCCAACTAAATAAACATGATAAACACTGGTGGGATCTGTGTTTTGTAAGATACAAAGTAAACTAGTGTATTCATTTCTAAACACAGTTTAGGACATTGTACCTATCCCAGGAAGACAGACAAGCTTGGGGCATGCAAACAAAATCCACTCCAGAGGATCAAACATAGCTCTTTCTGCTGTAAGACAACACTGCTAGCCAATTGGGCCACCATGTCATCCCTTGGCTGGTTCAAACTGCTTACTTGGCTTTGCCAAAAGTAGATCCAGAAGACAAATTCACCCCTCCCTGCTGTAGTTATCACCGACTTGTCACAATACTCAAGGTAGCCTATATCTGATCACAAATAGTATGCAAAGGCTGTTTCTTAGGGTCAACATCTCCACCAACACTGGTTATGTGGTCTAAAGCGTCATATCGGGGTCCGTGACATTAAAAAAAAACTTTTGGGAGCCCCTGTTCTAGAAAGCTCTGCATGTAAATCACACAGACTTGCGGGATAATGAAGTAGGCTAATGAAGCAGTGCTGTAGCATAAAACTAAGAACACATCAAGTCATAAACATGCCAATGGGCTTTACGTATGCGAAATCAAAGGCAAGGGACATTCAATTCGCTCTTGAATCAGGGTGAGTGAAAGTCCTGATCGGTTTAAGAAGTACAAACGGAAAAGTTGATTCTATCGAGAAATCAGTCGCAACGGACGGAATGCTTACCGCAGTGGATCCCGATGAAGAGGCGAGAAATACTTTGATAACCATTTTGTTACAATATATTTTGTAGAGTAGCCTATGCAACAAGTAGGCTCTTAAAGGAGCAGGCGGCCTCCTCTATTATTAGAGCTCACCCAGGACGGAGACACAGCACCGAGATCCCACACACACACACACACACACACACACACACACACACACACACACACACACACACACACACACACACACCGCTGAGGCTATTTTTGTCTCCGAGCTCCATTAGTGCAGGATTGGCGGGTTGGCCCCTAGGGGCGCAGCCCCACACAGACTGATTGGCAACTTCAGCTGTCTGTCGCAGAGGACAGTGAAGTCTCCAGCTCTTTTGCCGAGTGCATATATGGACAGAAATAGCACCGACAAGCACATAGGCTGTCAGGCTTTGGTTTCCAAACGCAGGAACTCTGGCCCGTTTAGGGGACAAACATAGGCCTAGTCTATATTTTTTATATTTGGAATATCATTTTATATTGCAACTTTTCTATAAGAAGTGTTTCCGATTAACTTTTTACAATAGAAAAAAAAAAGTATTTATTGTTTTTCTATGGTAAAACTAAATAAATAATCAAGGTAAAAGTGTTTACCAATTGTTCCGCTGGTTACCATGACAACCGTGACAGTGTCTTTACAAAAAGGCCCACCCGTTGATAAAATGATTAAGCGTTAATGAGCACCTAGCTAGCTGAATATTTACATCTTGTACCGTCAGCAGCGAGCAACAGGAGAGAAAAGAGCAAGAATATTTGCAAGGAAAGGTACGATGCTCTTATATTTTCAGGCTACATCGATTAAATATGTGAAAAATCAAGTTAATGGTGGAGAAAATTTTATTTTTTCACCTCAGTCAAAGTCAGATTATAGGGACCAAAAAGAAAGGTCGTTATTAAACTTTTAAACAGTGATTACATACAGGCATACAGTTTTATTGATCTCATAAAAGCTCTGTAGCTATATTGTTTTAACCCATCAATGGTATCCTACTTCATTTTTACTTTGAATAAGTTCACTGTTTTCCTTTTTGTTCTTTTCTCAGAGTGGAGAAGACTATAAAGAAGTGATGAGTGTGAGATGGTGATGCTGTGGGCTGCAGCACTGACACCTCTAGGTGGTCCTCTCCCTCCAGAGTGTGCTGTGGCTCTAATAGCTCACACTACTCATCTGACTTTGAAGACCAGGCTGACTCTCTTACAGACAAGAACCCAGAAGTCAAGACATCAGACAAGTGGCAGGCATCAAAAACATGCGGAAGAAAAAAAGGCATTTTATTTAACATCTGTGTAGTAGGACTTGTGTTGTTTATATGTAAACATATTGGATGCAATTCACACTATCGTGAGTTTTCTTTTTCTTTTTTAGGTAAAAAAGCACAAGGGCCCCACAGGCATAAGACAAACAACAGCGCAAACCGGCAAGTCCTGAAGTTGCCTCCGATCAAGCCCATACAGGTTTTAAAGTCTGCCGACTTGAACTGCATCAGGGAGCTGAAGAGCCAGGTGTGGCATCTGCAGCAGCAGCTAGGCGAAGCCAGGACTGAGAACAAGCTGCTGAAGAGGCTCCAGCTTCGCCACACAGTGGCACTGCAGCACTTCCAAGACTCTGAGGGCAGCCTCTCACAGGTTGGTTGGTTTTGTCCCTTTGGTATCACTGCTCAGATGGTGGGAACTCATCTATAAAAGTAAAACCACGGATCCTACATCTACTCTCATTTAACATTCAAAATGACAAGCTGCAGATCTTCTGCCTGGAGAGAGGAACCGATGCATGCTCATTGGTTTCTTTTCACAGGCAGAAATCTTTTTTTTCTGTTTTTCCAAGTAATGCCTTTATCATTTCCCAGCAATAATTACAGCAATTTTCTTACCATTTCTCTTGACGCCATCCCCAGATCCTCACCAAGCACAGCAACGAGATCCGAGTCCTGCAAGGGTTGCTGCGTGAGACCCGTGCCTGCCGTGACAATCTGGCAAGGCAGCTACAAACCACAGAAAATAAGTTGCTAAGTGCAAAGGCCAGTCTCCAGCACCTACAGCTGCTCAGCCAGGATCACAGTCTGCTGGAAAGGGAGGAACTCGCCTTCAGACTGACCAGGGCCTATGCAGAGTTGGAGGACAAGGACAAGAGGATATTGGTATGGAGGAGCAGGGGCAGGGGATGGTGGTGGGTGATACTGTTTATACTGATACTCTAGAACTCCTAGCAGCCCTCATGGCCACAGCCGAGAAATGTAAATTCTACACCAATACACTGGGGATATAAATGATAACGGGAATTTTTAGGATTTTATCTATGCTCGCTTGCTCTTTAATGCTATAATCTAGGACTTGGAGAAGAATCTTGAGTTGTGCCAAGCCTCATTCAATCGCCAAATAGTCACTGAGCAAAGAAAGATCAATGAGGCGAGAAAGATATCCTGCTATCTGCAAGAGCAAATATATCAGCTAAACAAGGAAATTCAAGTAAGTTAAAAAGAGCTGTTTCCCAGGTAATATTCTTTACAGCATTAGAGATGTCCTTGTTAACATACAGTATTGTTTATTGTGCAAGCTTCTGTCGTCAGTGATGGTAGCACAGTTCCACACGCTTGCATCCCATAATAACAATGTTTCACATATCCCATTTGACGTCAGACTAAGCATTTGTGGGAGAATTTGGTTAAGATGTCTGGATCAATATTTTCCACAGAAGATTGTCCATTAGTCAACTACAGATACTGAGAGCTTAATGCTTGTGTTTGATGGTGTAATCCCTGCTTTGTGGTCTCAAATGACACAGAGAAAACCAAACATTATAAATTAAAGTTCTATGCAAGCATTTCCCAGGCGTAGATTTCAAATGATCTTTTGATTTTTAATGATATTCCACAATAACTGTCAAGATTGCTTTGGCTGAACACGTAAGAGATATCTGATATCAGACTGTGTATACATCGCATCTTTTGTTTCTCCTTTACAGGATGGAAAGAGAAAACTGGAAACGCACAATATTTACTCCCACAGATCTTCCAAAAAAGGTATACAAACCTAACAAGCTACTCAGTTGGGCTATATATAATTTGTTTTGGCTTAAGTGGGTTTTGTCTGAGTCGTTTCTAATTTACAGGCAGTGAAAGCAAGAAGGTTCAAACAGATGAATTAGTCCTTCTCCCCACTGCGGCTGCAAGTCTTTTGGAGTTAGAATATATGACTGAAGAAAGGCTGGAGGAGCAAGAGAGCTCTGTGAACTGGGTATCATTCAAATATTGTGTGGTGTATTTTCAGAATTTTTACACCCCATTTTACTCGTTTGCCTAACTGTTGATTTATGCTGAACGTAGTTGTGGCGATAGGACATTTGAACACATTTCTTTACCTCTAAAGACTTTTCAGATCTGTAAATTTTGTCGTATACTGTATGAATTTGTGTTATTATCCAAATAGTTCCAAGATTTTGTTTTCATACTAATAAAGCCTGTATATCATTTCAGTGTTGTTACAATCCAGTGCAGGAGTCTTTGGTAACAGAAAAGCCAGAGACAGAGGTTTCTGCAAATGTCACATTAGAAGAGAATCGCCAAGAGTGTACTGAAACATGTGCAGGTGAGCATTTCATTAATGTTACATGCGACAACTCCAAGCAATGCACACATGTACGATGTTGAAAGACAAAATACCATAGTGGTACTAATCCACCAACATCTCTCTCACACAAGACAACAAACACCACAGACATTAAGAGCAAACTTAGAATGGGGTCTTAGTAATGGAGCTAAATGTGTTTTCTTTTCAGGTCATTCAGTATTTATCAAAAAAAGTATAACATTTGTTTTCAGACACCAGTGAGCATGGTGGTTCTTCAGAAGAGAGCCCAGAATATCAAACTGAGGGAGAAAGTGATGAAGAAAAAGAGGCATCAGAGGCCCCACAGGTGTTAGAAGAGCTAAAAACAGAGGAACACAAGAGCAAAACGTCATACATTTTAGAAAAGTCTCTGAATGCAACTAAACCCAAAAGAAAAGGATACAAGCTCCCCAAAATCAGACACAACTACACCTTTAAACAATCTATTGTGAACCTGCACAGTGGAAGATCTGCCGACAGCAGTGTGGACTTGAGTCTCTGTCAAAGTGCCAAGAGCCCGATCAAGTTGGAGACACTCAGCAGTGGTATTCAAGATCTTTGTCTACAAGCTGGGAAATCCAGGAGAGATGGAGTGTGCAGCCCTCAGGACGAGTAAAGGGCATTCAAAAAAGAAAGAGCAGGCTGATGAGGAGCTCTTTGGTCTGAGTAAAGTCACTGATTTAGTGACTACACAGAAGAACACAGCTGAGGTCAAAAATGTCGCCTTTACTGGAAGTGGATGAAGTATTTCTCTGAATGAATGATTGTTTGACCAAGAGCTACACACAGATCCATTGTAAACTATCTACTTTGTTTTAATCCTTCACAACTTGCTTGTGAATTCCCAACTTATAACATTCAAATAAATAGAAGCTTATCTTTTGTTTTATTTTCTTCAAAAGGCATTTCCAAACTATTATTTTTTGAAATAATACAGCCAATACATCATTACAATTAAAACAAAATGATCAAAACAAAAAGAACAAAATTCAACATCAACTTAATACTGTGTTGCAATATGAAACAGCCTACAAAAAATGCACTGCATTTTTACATGTTGGTCTGAAGCAGCTGTCAAAAAAAAATGACACAAATTTGTGGATTTCATCAACTACATGTTGAGCAATAAGTTAGAAAACCAGTGTATTTAACTCAGCTGCCGTCTCTAGCTGACGGCATGGAGACCCAGTGAAACCACTTTGTTGCAAACCACCAGCCAGCATGTGATTCCCACTCCACCTGAAGGGAAAGAACAGCTCTATCAGTGAAAGCATAACGTAGGGAAAACACAGCATACTGTAATTTATATATACACACATCAGCATTGTGTTTGAATCAGTACAAGAAAAATCAAAACGAAAGGCATGTGGTTTTATTATCAATGTATAACCAATTTCTGTTGTGTATTATGTGTATTATATAGTTATAGATGAGCTGTTCTGCATGTATTGTTCATAAATTATATTTTATTCTATCAAATATGAAAAACTGATTGATTACCTGCCACTCCTGTTGGGAAGGCCACAAGGCGCTCCACAGGGGCAATCCATTTACTGGGGACCACTGTCACTGGATCAGAGTAATACTTCCATATCAAGGAGATCATCAGAGCAGCCTGACAAATAAAAAGAAATATGTAGGTATATAATACGTAATGGGTATTTTATTAGCTCAACTTTATGCTAGCAATATCAACTTTTACGTTCTATTCCTAAAAAGTATCCAAATAAAGTACTAAGATAACATTAACAGGAGGTTTTGTATCATGGTCCACGCTTACATTTTTGGCACCGAAGTAGCTCTGTGTATGTCTCATGTAGAATCTACAACTAAATGCATTTCCTGTGCTTGTGCTTATGTGCTTCTACTTACAATTTCCACCTACCTGCAGTATATAAAAGACAATGTTTACAACCCATTTCATTTTGGCTTGTTGCGCTGTTCTTGATTTCACTGCAGAAGTGAAGAAATACACAACTGTTAGACTCAATACATTGATTTTTGTTGTAATGCAGCCTTCTTTAAACACGATTGGCGTGCCTTTTAGCCTGCTAACCAGACCGAATAGCCAGTTCATTTTACTTCATTATTTGAGTCTGTATAGTAAAAATAAATAAATAAATAATCAAGGTAAAAGTTTTTACCAATTGTTCTGCTGGTTACCATGACAACCGTGACAGTGTCTTTACAAAAAGGCCCACCCGTTGAGAAAATGATTACGCGTTAATGAGCACCTAGCTAGCTGAATATTTACATCTTGTACCGTCAGCAGCGAGCAACAGGAGAGAAAAGAGCAAGAATATTTGCAAGGAAAGGTACGATGCTCTTATATTTTCAGGCTACATCGATTAAATATGTGAAAAACCAAGTTAATGGTGGAGAAAATTATTTTTTCACCTCAGTCAAAGTCAGATTATAGGGACCAAAAAGAAAGGTTGTTATTAAACAACCGTTCTTTTTGGTCCCTATATACACAACCAAATTGAATGACTGAATCTGAATCCAGGCTAAGCACCTATTTTTGTACATTGCACAATTATTGTGTTCCACCTAGTGATAGGGTAACATGGCAAGTATCACAAAAGTCCATTCTTTGAAAGGTCTTGTATTGTAAATTAAACCCATAAGAAATATCGATATAGTACATTAAGTAAATCGTTTGTTCATTTCAATTTTGGACATTTCATAAAAATACATTTAGAGTATATGGGCTGTATAGCTGAGACATGGAAAATTTAGTGTGCAGTTAAGAAAAAGAAAATATCAAAACAGAAACAATCTGAAACAGCGTTTGCTCTGCTGTATATGTGTATCATACTGAAATTCTGATTAGCCACTTCCTGTCTGTGCACAAGATAATCCTAAGACTGAGGCTGAAGGACAGCAACAGGGAGCAGCTGTTACCACTGAACAATCAGTAAGTATGTTTTCCAAGACCTCCAGCTACTTCCTGCGGTTGGTAGTTTTAATGTGTGAATCTGCTGGCGCAGACATGCACAGGTGTGGAAGTCACAATGTGTGCCTTTAACAGTAAAAGTGATAGTGTATCACAACATATTTCTCCCCCTGAGTTTCTGAACCTGCTGTGAACCTATAGAGCTCAACAGTGACTGCCCACTTTTTGGAACCAAGCCAACCAGCTGCGAACTGAATCGTGACCATATAACATTTGATTCTGCGCAAAAGAACATTTTGAAAATGTAAAGGTAAACGACTGTGTACAAAAACGATCATAAACTTAAGTGGTAGACGTTCGCGGGTGCGTTAAACATTTCCATTGTTACGCTTAGGATTGTGGGTAGTGTAATACTTCTCCATCACATGGTGAAGCACAGGTTGATATCATACAGCCTTCTGGCCTCTACAGGGGCATAAACCTTCGCAGCTCGTGGTAAGTCTACCTTGGATGGTTTAGACATCACAGCAAATAATCTAAATCCTTATGAAGAAAATGAATGGGATTTTTACTTCCGGAACCACACTGTTGAACTCTATATGGGGTGGAATAAATAACAGGAACAGTAACACAAAAGGGCCCTGCAATAAACACAAACTTTCTAAAGTTTATGTTCAATTTGTTTTGACTGTCACAGAAATTAAAAAAGTTATTTATTATTATTATTATTATTATTATTATTATAGTGTTGCTGTTTGTAGATGTTCCTGATGTTGTGAATCTAATGCATTACAACGTCAAAGCTGTACTGCATTGTAATTGAAGCTCCTCAAAGGCTGTCTGTTACTAATGTATTGGACTTCATTTTGGGGTATTGTCAGTCACATTGTGTATGCTAGTATGTCAGTCACAGTAACTACTTTAGTCTTTCACCGTGTGTTTTCAGCTTGTCTGTCATCTTGTTGATTTTGCGCTCCAATCTGGCATATCTAGCAAACTCATCCATCATGCTAATCGAGGCCTGCTCCTTCTTCATTTCCTGGATTTCAGCCCTCATCTCACTCTCCTGCTCAGCATCTTTCTGCACCATCTTTGAGAGCTTTAAAGAAGGAAAAACACTATTACTGGGAAATCAGAAAGACAGAGTTTAACTGTAATGTAGGCTGTTGTTTATGGATGCAGAGACGCAATCACACAGTTCTTAAATGTTACTGCTAGACAATAAAATGTGGTATCACCTATGGTTCTCGTCCCCAGACGTTTAGAGAACAGATGTTCAGTATTGAAGCTATATTTTGCAGTTAAACAATTACCTAGCGTTACAATCGGCTTCTTACATTTGAACAATGGTGCAGCACAAAATGTTTCCCCCCCTTGGTGTAGAAAGATCTCGGGAAAACCCCACCCTCTGACTATAGCAGAACAGCTACGTTGTTTCATACATGTAGCTAGCTAGCATTATTAGCTTACAGTAAGCTTAGCTAGTCAACAATAGTCTGCTGTCTTTAGGACGAGGCTACAGGAATTACACTAACACTCATAATATATAGCAACAGCATATACCTTCGAGGCACACACTTCATATATTCAAGAAATAGCCCCTACTTACGAAAGAGGATATGGTCGGCAGGAGTGTTTTCATGAGATTGCACAGGAAAACCGACCCCAGCACAAGGAACCACGCATAGCCAGACGCCATGTTTGTTCCTCCTCCTTGTTGCAGCTGTGGAGCTGCTGGACGGCGAAGTTACATAATAATTATGCCATTCAGGTTATGGCCAAATTACATAGGCCTACATGTCGTTTTTACAACACCAATGAATAAATGTATGTTCATATGATGATAGTTAATATGAGTTGGTGAAGTGTGTGTAATCATTAGGGTGTCTCACAAGACTTTTTAATAACGAGACTTTCAATGGCAGTGTGCATGGGCATTTTAAAAACAAAAAAAAACACATATCACACACATTTAAGACTTGGCAAGCGTCTGTATATATGTTTATGCGTTATGTAACACCTCAAGACATTTACATGACTGTCGTGCATTTTCCAAGTTTTACACACCCTGGGAACAGCCTGTGATTAAAAAGTAAGTTGGCTTGGCTAACTGATTGGCATACAATCCTGCCCACACAGGTAAAATGTTATGGTTCAAAAATGTGTTCCCTCGACCTGAAAGCCAATCACTAGAAGCAAGGGGCGGGGGATTACTCTCCCTGCTAGGTTGGTAGGATAAAGGGATAAAATATACAGAGAGGGGCATCCAATCCGGTTTGAGCTGGTTTTAGTAGTGGTCGAACGTTAATGTTAAGTTACAGACGCTCTGGAGCTGGAGGTATAGGCTGAGGTGTATTCTACGTCTGACCCACATTTTATTTCGTGAACTGTGAAAGGCTGCTTTATTCTTTTATCTCTATCGTACAAAGCGTAGCAACGATGGGAAGGAAAACTAAAGTAAGTTGAAATATGTACAGTTTGTGAAATATGAATCCTTGTATATTTATTAACATTTGTTAAATGCTCTATTTCGCTACAATGTATCTTTTTACACTGCACGCACTATAATGTAACGTTCTAAATATTTGCTACAGTGTGTCCATGTGCATGCATGAAGTCAGCCTTTGCTGTGCTCAGCTCTGTCGTGTCTACCATGTTGATACAGGGAAGTGGCGCCTTTTTACTTAGTGCAGTTCAATTTGCTTTTTCATCGAACACGTTTGCAAAAATCCATGTTCTTCTCTAATGCGACTACTTGGTTACTTTGCTAAAATGTATATGGTCGTGGCTTAATAATCATTTGCCTTCCCGGTGTGCTGAGATCAAACAAAGGGGTGTAACCATCGTTGATGTACAGGTTGCCATTTCAAGGAAATGTCTTGCGTAATTGCCTCTGGACATTTGAAATTATCGTTGGTTTGATGCGTTACTATTTAGGCAGATATTTGCTTTTGGTAAATGTCGAGTTATATGCGTATTTGCAGCCCGCACAGTTTTTATGACCTCTGCGTACTTTAAAGCTGTTGCTCGTCACCCTTGAGGTCTTTTCTTTAGGAGCGTCATGGCAGCTGATAAATCCTCAAACAGCGACACATCTGGTTGTTTTAACTGAAGCCCGTATTTATTATGTGGAGACATCATGGAACAATAATGAGGGTTAGTCATGTTGGGAACATAAAGCGGATTCACTGTATTCTATTGGTAGCGCGTGTGGAGGAACCCCACTAAACTCTTCCCGCTTCTCTTCCCAGTAGCTACAGCACCATGCTTACTTAACAAAAACATGGCTGTCTCGTGAAGGATGCAGATGCACTACAGTGTTTGGCGGGAATAAACTAGAACTGGCTAATTCTATTTAACTTGGAAACGTGTTAGATTCCCCTCCCCACTTTAAGGTTGCATAATTTCTTTGTGATTTAAGGGGAGGGAGTGATGCCCATCCCCCTCCCCTTTGCGTTACACACCCACTTAAACTCACTCATCATGAATGGTTGTTGTTGCTGGCTTTTTAATTTTTCTTTCTCTTTTTTTCATAGTCTACCGGTGCAGATGACAGCACAGAGGTTAGTATTCAAGTATTAACTCACAAACTTATCTCGGCACCCCAGCTTGTACCTAAATGAACATTTTGTTCTACTTTATGTCAAGAGGTCTTGATTGATGCAGGATGGCCTTTTACATAATACAGTGCAGCCCAGTTTTAATCCTGCATGTAAGAAACTTAAGTTCTAGGGAAAGTGTCAATTAATTGGTTAAAATATTTTATCTACACCTGGTCTGTGTATTGGGTTGTGGCGCTGCACTGCCTCTAGGAGGTGCTGGTTAATAAGCAACCCAAAGTGGTCTCTTATTTGCTACTTTGCCCATCTGTAATTTGAGTGCTCTGATTCTAAGTTAAAATGTTTATTGTAGGTGATGCCCTAAAAATTCTCACAAGACATGTCCATAGCATAAACACCATTATGCAAAAAAAAATCCCACAATGCATTTCACCTTCACCTCCTATGATTCTGTATGTTATGTATCAATACTTTCAAATGACTGAACTAATGTCTTGTGTTCCTTTTTTAGCCTATAAGGAGAAAGTCGCGGCGGTTGGAAAACGTAAGTTCTGCTAAGACCATGCCATTATAGTTTAATCTGTGCATATTCTATTAATGTGTATTTTGTTAGCGTAATATGGCACATAATTGTATTATGCGTGTGTGTTGCAGAAGGAGACACAACCAGAAGCACAGCCAGAGAAGACAAAGGTAAAAAAGACTAATCTAGTGTCATTAGTGAACAAGACCACTATCAATTTTAAAACGCACTGCTTTATTCTATATTGCAGGCATTAAACAGTAGTGCGTTTTGTGCTACTTGGTTTGTTTTTTGCATGGCAGGCACCTCCCAAGACCAAAAAGGTAGCCAAACAGCCCGCCAAGGCCAAGGCAGAGGAGAAGAAGAAAGAAGAACCTGAGGTTGAGAAAGAAGAGGTTTCTGCAGAAAACGGGGAAGCAAAAGCTGAGAAGGTATTAGAAGCTTGTCTCTTTGTGAAATTTGCACTGTAGCAGTATTCAAAGAGAACCAAAACGGTAAAGCATGTTTTCTCCATCCTTCAGGAGGCTGCAGCAGCAGATGAAGCAGAGGAAAAGGAGGACAAGGCTGAGGAGGAAGATAAAGAAGCCGAGTAGTAGTGACATCCCTAGACTCGCTTGTCAGGGCTCCATGTACCTTGTTTCTTGTACAATGCAGATAATATTTGTATCTACTATTTTCATAAGAGTAATGTTTTTAGGCACGCTGTTGCAGAAATGCATTATTTTTTTTTAATACTATAAATTCCATTCGGTTTCTTCTTCGGCTTCTCGGTCATTGTGATGTTTTTTTTGTCTTTGTTTGGGGGGGGTCTCTCTCATTGTACTTGTTTTGTTTTTTTGTCTCTGGCTTTTTTTTTTTTCTTTTTCTTTTTTTTTTAGGTTGTAGATTTATGCGTGACATGAAGTCATGCCTATATCAGGAATTTTATGTTAAACTCTGGGAGAGTTTAACTGAAACATTCCCGAGGCATCTTGAGGGATTTTGTAACCTGTACTGTTTGGAATTTAATACATTGTATACTGTGTGTTTAATAGGGAACAGGATGATTGAAAGTTTGAGAGCTGGGATCTATGCTAAGAAGTCTCGTTCACAACGTTCGCTTTAATCATGTTCACTAGTACTGGACTTGGTTGGGGGTTTTTTATGCTGTCAATGATGGTACATTTGAGGATGGTTAGACTAATTCATACTCTGTTGTGCTCAAAACAAATGCATTACATAGCTTATCATACTTGTCATGGTATATCCTTTAAGGATTACTGTATTTTCACCTCAGTCAACAAAATGTATATGCCACATATTTGTGGAAATATCCATTCGGGTTTGGGGATTTCTCTACCAATGTACAGTTTCCTCATTTTTTTAAAAAAAAAAAGAAAAGGAAAAAAAAGTTATGAATGGTAAATGCCAATTAAAGTGAGAATTTCGGAAAAAAAAGTGTCCGTTTCTCATCAATTTTTTTTGTATTGAATTACATCCTGTGTACAGTGATTTGAATTAAAAGTCCTGGTTTCAAAAGCTTCTGTTACTTGAAATTGTTTAAAAATTTCAGTGAGAAGTAGATATTGGGTAGAAGCGCAGAAAATGTGACGGTTTTGTTTCAAATCAATTTACAGTATACATAAAAACTGGAGTAAAAAACAAATTGGACATAAACCTACAATAGGACACTTGCTAAATGCCCAATCATAATTACATCATACATTAACATAAATATAGTATTACTGGTTGGTAAAACTAGATGAGCAAAATTGAAAAGTATAAAAAAAAAAATTATTTCAGGTCTGTAGGTAATATGTATTAACAGTGAAAACATTGTAGTTTCCCTTGTAGGATTAATATAAATTAAGTACTTTGCTAAATTTCCAGAATAAGGTGTTAAATGCATATTGTCACAGTTATACCAGACAATATACAAAATACTGAATGTTCTTAAAACTTATTCTTAAATTCATAGCATAATTTTACCCAATAATTTGGGGGAAATTTTGTCCCATATAACACCTTGTACAGCATCAATAACATGGCTGGATTAATGTGCTCATAGGGCCCCATATATGTGCAGCTTGGCCCGTATGAACCTTTGACTCTGTATATTGTGCACAGCATTTCTTTTTTTGCTGGAATCTGGTCCTAGGTTTGTTGTGTGGTAATTTGATTAAATACAATATAAAAACTTAAGAGTATGCATGTATGCATTAAATCAGTGGAATTTGTGAAAGTCCTAAAATTAGACACTGAAACAGGGCTTCAAGATCAGGTAATAAAGCAGGGCCCACCGCAAAGCTCTTGGATCAGTTGTTACAGAGCATCTTCTCATATCACCAAAGTTACAATTAATTACCATCAACACTTGCTGCACAGTGAAGCTGGGGAACTGGTCCCCTGGGGAAGTTTGTTTTTTTTCCCAGTTGGTAATGCAGGATCCAATCTTGCATGTTGACCATACCATTTTATTTTTTAATGCAGGGGCTGTGCCTATAATTTGGAATCGAATTGCAGTAATACGCAATAAAAATGTGTAGAACAGAAGAAAATATGATCTTTTAAAATATTAAGGCTACATAGTCAGATCCTCAAAGGGAAACCTTATGCACCAATATATTTATGATCTGTATTATTTGCTATAAACAACATATTTAGTGTTTTGAACCTGTTTAAAGACCCTGAAGCAACATTTTGCTGTTGAGCTTCTGTTGCCTCAGTTTCCATCAAATATACATAGCACACTATAGATGACCCAGAAACCAGTAAGATATTATTATACTGGAATGCTAACTAGCCCTGTGCTTTCTGTATGTCAGTTTGTGGTAATTTGATGAAACTTTTGCACCATGTTAGCACAGTGAAACAGGACCCCTCTACAAGACAGGGCCACAAGATTACACAGGAAACCAGTTGATATTGTCCTTTAGTGGTGCAAATTCCCAAACAAATAAGCAAGTAATGAAATTACCAAAAATCAAATAACACATTGAACTTAGGGCCTTTGGGCCCCTGGGGGCTGGGGCAGTTGCCCTCTTTTTTCAGTTGACCTCCCAGCTTGGGAACCGTTGTCCTAACCTAGGATGTCTAATAAATAATATATGAATACCAAGATAAAACATACCAAAAACCAGTGGTATAAGTATTCAAGTATTCATCTTTTTCTTGAGTAAAAGTAGCAATAACACAGTACCATGTACTCTACTACAAGAAAAGGTTAAAGTACTAATGGCCCATTACAGAATACTAAATAGTATATTAGTGGATTATAATTATTGATGTACATTACTTTATTTCATTTCACAATTATTTATTAGTTGACTATTAGTTGTATTGATAATCTGAATCGGCAAAATACTTAGTAACTAAAGCTAGCAAATAAATGTAGTGGAGTAGAAGTAAAATGGAAATACTAAAGTTAAGTACAAGTAACGCAAAATTGTACTTAAGTATAGTAGCCTACTTGAGTAAATGTACTTAGTTACATTCAACTAATGCCAAAACGAGGACTTGGGAACTATAAACTCATCTTTGATACTACGAAAAAATGAAGTCACATATGATTATGCCTTCCCCCCTGAGGACTGGTTAAATAATTTTACAAAATTGATAAAGCATATTTATCACATCAAGAAATTGGCAACGATTACATATGACGTCATGTGCAGAACTCACGACCTTGGTCAGAAAAAAAGGGGCGGCCTTTTGATTGTTGCGTTGTGTGTAATTTGAAAAGAAATACACACAAAATATTTATTTTTATAATTATTTTATTTTTTACACGTGGATTTGGAAATCGTACCAATACTTCCATAAAATAATGCAAATGTTGCTAACCAACAGGCTAACGAACACTTTAGTCTTTTGTTGAGAGTGCTCCTCCCCACCCCCTTTTTCCTGTGTTACTCCGCTGTGGCGGAAGTAAGTCGTATCGCTAGGGCCTCATCCTTCCAATGGCGACTGCAAACAGGCTGAATAGAAAGCGGGAGCAACCGTGGAGGGGGTCAGAGCTGTGTAACCGAAATTAAATAAATATATCCTATTCTCTGTAGTCATAAAGTTAGCCTAACATTTGTTTCACCTCTCCAAATCACGACCGATTCAATGGCCAAACATCGGAACATTTCGCTCCTTGAGTCGGGTAAGCCGCAGAAGTAGCTAAACCCACAATTAATAGCTTAATTTACAACGATATCACTCGTGCTAATTGATATCCCAACTGCTTTTCTCACGGTTTACTGCCTCACTGTTCAATTTCAGAGCTCTATTACTTGATTTCTCGTTTTCTAACAACGGGTCCATGTCGGAGAGCCGCTGAGGTGAGCTGGCGTGCTTTGACTGGTACAATGTGTAGTATTTCAAAATAGTTGACTAGCTAGTTTATAATAGAGTTGATAGAGGCAATCTAATCTGAATCGACTCTTTTGATCACTGCAGGTCCTGGCGAGCGAACTAGAGGAATATCAGGTGTGTATCCCTGCTGCCTCTGCTGCTTGTTAACTGCTAGCTGCTATCCGTCGGTTTTGCCGGAGTCTGGGCATACAACTTGTCTCACTCAGTCGACTTTTTAATTACCTCTGTACGCCTCACTCGTTTGACATCACCCGGCTTTATTTACTAGCTCAATGTGTTCCTGCTGTTGTTTTCTGTGGTGACTCCGCTTTACCAAACTCTGTTTTCGACAGCTCTTACCCGGGAGATTGGATTGGCTGGGAAACGAGCACCCGAGAACATATGAAGATGTGGTGAGATTTAACTTAATATCTGTTTGGTTCATTGTCGGCGGTTGTTATTGTCCCGTGACAGGGGGACTCTGTGTCCATGCTCTGTTCTTGTTTACGGTCTTTGTTCTTTTCCCTGCTAGACTACTGTTGGATTTTCTTTAGTTGGGATGATTTATAAGGTCACAAGTTGTTCCCACTGACTTCATTTATCAGAGTGAACTATATGGTCGGTCAGAAAACTATATTTGGTTAGAGGGTTTAATATTATTTAGCCCCGACTGTTGTACTGCAGAAAAGGTGGGTAGTTCAGCTTCTTGCTACGTCGAGACGACTCCACTGGCCAATCAGAGACCGAGATGCGCTGTCTCTGCGTTATTGTGCTTGTGACCTGCGCTGTGATTGGTCCATAAAAAGAGAAAGTTTTACATAAGAAGCCACGCCTTTCAGAATATGAGTTGAAAAGCACATGAGGGTGTCAGACATGTATTCTGACAAAACAGTTTAGGCAGTCTGCAGTCCATGGAATATTACACACTAAACTGTCTGTCAACTAAAGACCACACTTATAGTCTAATTACCCATTATGTACATAGGTCTCAAATCAAGAAATATACAACATATATTACAACAATTATAATTTTTTTTTCATTATCATCATTAAAAAAAATACTTTAGAAACCAGTGAATTATGTCGATCACAAGTTCTAACAGCCCAAGGTGACATCTTCAAATTGCTTCTTGTTTGAATTTACAAGAAAGCGTTTTAGTTTCAGAATCGTTTATCAAAATTGTCTTTGATTCAACTTATTGTTGATCTGTATTCAGTGACATGTGACTGCTACTCTCTCTTCATGTCCTGACAGGTTGCAGCCAACAGACATATTGCACCAGACCATTTGCTACGGATATGTAAGCAGATTGGACCAATTCTTGACAAAGAAGTGCCATCATGTGTCCCAGGTGTACACTCTCTCCTGGGGTCTGGAAAGCAGTCAATGCTTAGGACCGCAAAAGGTACAAAATCTTCAAGGCGTTCCAAAGTAGTTCTGTGAGGTGAAATTAATGAGCGTTTTTCTTCATACTCTCTATGTAGTAGGAATTCTACATGCCTCCTTGCACTGATACATATTGAGGTTTACATTATATAAACATTTTAATAGTTTGGTTTGTGTCGTCGCGGGAATTGATACTATCCTCTTCCCACATGCAGCTGGTAATCGGCTGAATGATTCTGTGAACTGTTTGTTTTTCAGACTGTGACAATGTGCGGTTTAATACTTCATCATATGCAGCCCTTCACAGGGGCAGACCACCAGAGAGGCCTTTTAACTGCAAGAAACCTCCACACCTAGGTACGCCTGGCCTCACTCAATATTCCTCTGTTGTGTGTTTTAAAAAAAAAAAAGAAAAAAAGAAGGTTATGCTGGGAATTGGTACATGTGCTTAGCATGGAATTGCTTGGCAGTGTTTTTTTCCCAAAGGCCTCTCCCCACCAACCCTGCATGTTATGTGTGTGCTGACAAGTTAGTTTGTAAATGACTCCATTTTCCTCTTTTCCCTGATTGTCCAAATCTTCGTGGAAAGTCTTTGTCAGGCTATTGTTGTCAAATAACAGTTTGGTGTGCTGCCACGACTTAGCCAGATTGGTCGCCATAATGCAGTCTGTTACATCACAGTGCTAGTTGTTATACACATAACAATTATATCAATCATAAGACATTGTTTCATCTATCGGTGCTTTACCCGCTTGATTTTTCAGGATTTCCAACGATTCCTTTTTGCTGAGGCGTTTGTCTCCTACACACTGCTGCTAATATTCTTGTTACGCCTGTTTGCAATCAATGTTTTCTATTTAAAACCTTTCTTTAGGGAAAATAATACACATGTTGGGATTTTTTGTTTATTTAACAGTTGATAAAGCCACATTTTTAGAAGATGTGCACTACAAATAGGCCACAAAACGGCTTCACTTTGAGGGAGTGAGAACTTAAAGCAGATGAAAACATTATGGATGGTGTACTCGTTTCTCTGATATTTTGTCGTTTCCCATAGCAACAGATACAAACCAGATGCATTGTACTTCAGAGCAACAATGATATTGTTATTGTTTAGAGATGGGGATGGTAGTTCTGTTTCATGCTGTTGATGTTTAAATTAAATTCATATAACTGACGCAATACATTTAAAAAGAGATAAAGCAAGAGGACAAACTAAACTAAAACCCAGCTGTAGCTGGTGCTGTATTTAGAGGCGTAAGGTTTATTGGAAGACAATGTATTTACATGCTTGGTTGAGCCCAAGAATATCATATATTTAATTTCATCCCGTGATGATAATGCCCCTCCACTCCTGATCACATTAGAGTAAATGTATTCCACGGCCACTGTATTTGTGTTGACCCCAGTCTTGTTGCAACCCAGTAATTTCATCACTATATTCTGACAATTGGCATCTTATCATCAACAGTGAAGGTCCATCGAGGGAGAGAGCTGACAGGAGTGCAGCGCTTTAGCTCCATCAATCCTGTCAGCAACTATGAGCGCATGCGGCTGCATAGGCGGATCCTGGGGCATCTGTCTGCAGTGTACTGTATCGCATTTGATCGCACCGGTCTCAGGATCTTCACAGTAAGATGGAACTTGTCAACATATCCCCCGACTCAAAAATAAACCCCTATTTAATGTGCGGGGATAAGAGTGACCTTTCATTTAGCTTTTGCTCTTCTGAAACACTGATTAGCACAGTAGGAAAACACAGAATTTTTAATGCTGCACATTAATTAATTTGACACTCAGCAGACTGACTGTACATACTTGATGTTATGATCAGATCAAAGTTGCTTATGTCATAGTGTTCAAGCGCTCGGCCGCCATCTTCTAAGTTATACTAAAGTAGAAGTTTTTTTTTTTTTTTTGTTAGGGCTCAGATGACTGTTTGGTGAAGATTTGGTCTTCATTTGATGGAAGGCTTCATTCGACGTTGCGAGGACACTCGGCAGAGATCACAGACTTGGCGGTTAATTATGAGAACACACTTATTGCCGCGGGAAGCTGTGACAAGACCATCCGTGTGTGGTGCCTTCGTACCTGTGCTCCTGTGGCTGTGCTGCAGGGGCACAGTGGATCCATTACCTCCTTACAGGTAAATGGATCTCCTCATGATTATGCAAAAGTAATTTATCATCATTTGAATGAGATTGGAATCATCCCCTTACTCTGGGCATGCTAATTGTCTGTATGACCTCAGCAAGAATTAAGCAGATATATTACTGCTATCAAAGCAAAAGAGCAATATTTGTGAATTCCTTTTTATATTTTGAGTATTTGTGGCCATACCAGCTTTCATAATTCCATTGGGAGATACTTTTATTGTACACAACCTCATTATGCAATACTTTTTTGGAAAGTTTTAAGATAAAAAAAAAGAATTAATGCAAATCATTGTCGGTTTCCATCTGCTGTGTAAATATTTTTAAAAGGGCCAAAAAGGATACCATTATTAAGAGTTGCTATATAACTTTGGTACATTGTGCGTCACTTTCTGCTTCCACCTATGGCAGAATTTGTTATTTTAATGAATTAATGTTATATACCGTACTTTTGTAATGGACCAGGGGCTTAAAACATTGGGTGGCAGTATATGTCTTTGCTGCATTGACACTCCCTTTAAATAAAACAAGAGGAGGAGGTGGTAGCAGGTCTGGCATGTCTTGCTTTATACTGAAAATATAGTTTCCATCAGCCTTCATAGCATCTTCTCTTTATCGCTATGACAACTTGTCTCAGCTAAGTGTGAAACATTTTTGCAATATGCACAAGGTGCTAGGTGGATGGAAACATACCTACTGTTAGCATTGTTGTCTGTCCTCTGGTCTGGTTGTCTATAACCTATATGGCAAGTCTTGGCTTTTATATAATTTGAGTAATTCAGATGCCTTATCTGTGAATGTCTTGTGTTTTCAGTTCTCACCGTTTGCCAAGGGCTCAAAACGTTACATGCTGTCCACTGGAACTGATGCTACTGTCTGCTTCTGGCAGTGGGATGTCAACAACATCAACTTCAGGTGAGTGCTGCTTTTAATTACCATTTTTAAATGTGTTTTAAAAGGGACAAGTATTCAGTTATGGTACTTAAAATAATAAATACCGATACTAATACTTAATTTGTATGTTTTTATGTGTATGTTTCTCACGTGTTTTTATGTGGTCAGTTATGAGTAAATGTAATTTTTAAAAGCTCTTATAAGTGAACAGTGTATTATGGATTCAAAAGAAACATTAACATTGCTGATATTTGAAGAAAACATAGTTTTGTTTGTGTATCAGTTGAACTGACAAGACTATTAGCAAAGAGTTTAACATGCTTATAAACTGTAGGTTTTTCAGTTCAATAACTCTTTATTGTCCCCGGAGAGCAATTCTGGTGCAGCATAAAAAAACAAAAAGACATGGGAAAAGGTACTGTTCATATACGACAAAAACAACACAGTCATTAAGTGTGCAAAGTGCAATGAGTAAAGGTGAAAGTATAACATAACAATTAGAGATGGCCTGATACCATTTTTAGCTTCCCGATTCCGATACCTGAACTTGCGTATCGGCCGATACAGAGTACTGATCTGATACCAGTGTGTCATATATTTTATTATGTTTTAACAACTGTATACTACTATCCCTGTATGGATGTGATATGATTTCTATCTTTGTTGTCGGTCTGGCTCAGGTTAAACTCTTTGTGAAACATGAATGCTCCAGAACTTTCTTTTATTCTGCAGTTTGACAGTCAGTTATAACGGAAGAAGAACATAAATAAACTACTTTAACGTAGATTTTGTTTAGGGCTTTATTACGTGGTATCGGATCGGTGCATGAACTCCAGTACTTCCCGATACCAATACCAGTGTTTTTAGGCATTATCGGAGCTGATACTGGTATCGGTATCGGAACATCTCTAATAACAATATACAATAAGAGTTGGACTATAGTTCATAATTAATGGCAGCAATTACCTTACGAATAAAGGAGCCTTGAGCTCCTGAGCCCAGGGACCCTATACCTCCGCCCAGAGGGCAGAAGGTGGAACTCCTGATTCAAGGGGTGGGATGGGTCAGCCAAGATGGAGGTGTCCTTTCTGACCAGGTGTCTGCTATACAGAGCGGAGAGACTGAGCTGGGACTCTAGGCAGAGCTTATGCCGTAGCCTACGTAAGTGGCCTGAAGTTTATGCTTGTGCGTCGGTGTCTGCGTCGTTCTAGCATACCTCTTTAAGAGAGGAGCAGGGCCGGCATGTGTGTATGCTGGGGAGTGTGTGGTAGAGCGAGTGAGAGAGTGACAAGGATTAGCTTTGGAGCGAGTACCGACTCTGGAGGCATAATGGGAGAAACAAAGTGTCTCCCCTGTGCTTTCTGACCACGGTGGGAAAGCTGTAGCAGGAAAAGTTAAGCCTCTTGTTGATTTCATGTTTGAAGTTTATTTCAGACTGGTTTTCAGCAGCAACAACCGACCAACAACCATGTATTTACAAATCATATCGGCAGTCTTTTGTTGTCGTTTACGGAAAGGACAACCTGGAAATGAGTCTGAGGAAATGCAACGCTACCAAGCCATGGCCAAGTGGAGTTGTTGCGGTCTGCGTCACCGCGACGTTTAGTTAAATTTTTTGAGAGGTGCACGTCAGGCTACGGCATAGGGTCCTTATCTACAGCTACGTACGTACGTACGGCGTGTTTTTAACAAACCAGCAGATCAAGACAAAAGTTTAAAACTGTAATGTTTTATAAATGGTAGTTGGATATGGCAGTTCCTTTCATGGAAATCAGCAATAGGCCTACAGCAAACGCTGGAAGGTGAACCAAACTGGTTTGACAGTCTTTTTTCTGTTCTAACACTGGCTACTATAATATTATAGCCCCTTAATATAGCTGCATTCAAAGAGCCTGCTTTACTTTGATTTACAAGCATCTACTTGTATAGCAAGCAACCATGTTAAAGTATAAAACAATGAAATTAATAAGATATTAAGAGATACTTGAACTAAATGGGTATTAAGTGATATCTGCTTTTGTCAGAGTATGTTGATGAAACTTATCTGACAAAGGAATGTTAGACCGGCATCTTACCTGTTACCGTAATCACACCTGTCATCCTGAGGTTAAAATGCTGGTTAGATTAGATGAAACTTTAATTGACTTTTTTGTTGAAGGATGGGCCAACAAGTAAACACTAATTAGAAAGGTCAGGACTGGCACTACCGTATATTAGTTAAACTGCTAGTTGCCAATGGGCATGTGTAGGCAAATGATGTGGGCAAATGGTCAAGACAATTCTTTAAATTGCCCCCCCCAACCAAATATTTGGGGTTTTTAACGTGTGAAAATGCACTTTTCCTGTCAGTAAAATATACTCTTATCACTTGTTGTGTATAAAATCAGTAACATTTTCTCTTTTATCGTTCAAGTGATCGGCCACACAAATTTACGGAGCGGCCGAGGCCAGGAGTTCAGACTGTGTGTTCCTCATTCAGTCCAGGTAATTAGTCATTTTAGGTAGACTTATTTTGAATGTTAAAGCATAACTCTCGCCAAAATGCAACCTAGGGTCTTTTTGTGAATGTACCTGAGTCAATCGTTTTTAGTAAACTCACACAAACAATTTTGTCTAATGCTTTCGTTAAGGTGTAGAGACCCTGGTCATACTTGGAGCAAAGTTTCATGTTGTGTCGAGCCTTCTTAGTGTTTTAAAAATAGCTATTTTGAGGCTAGCATAAAAGTGCCCCTAGGACTCCCATTCAAAAGGCCATTTGACCGAAAAACGAGAATACGGTAAATCTTAAAAGTGACGCTTCCGTCCTGAATATGCTTTTAAATGAAAGTTTGACTCGGGTACATTCACAAAAAGACCATAGGTTGCATTTTGGCGAGAGTTACCCTTTAATACTTTTACATGCAGTAAATGGGGGAAGAATTGGAATAATGACGGGAGTAACTCTACCTCTGGTACAGTAGGTGGCGCTCTGCCAACGTACAACTGGTCGGAATAAGGCTTTTTCTTCCGGTTGACCTTTCGTCAAAATCACAACAACTTGAAAGTTGGGAGACCATGGACCCCTTTTGATAGTATTTGCCAAGTCCTCAGTGGGTTTAAAGGTTTAAAGCTTGTGTTGTTGCTGTTGTTTTTGGCGCTGTTGCTTCCAACTGCTCTCTTCTATTTCCGGATCAAAAACCACTGCAGCGGAGTGGGGAGGTGCAGCTTAACCTGTGAAGCATGCACAGATGCATAACCTGAGCTTACCCCTGTTAAGGTGTATACGTGCACAAATACCCCGGTTACTAAAGGAGTTATCTAGGTCTGGTATTGCCTTAACCCGAATATAATCGGGTTTTTAAACTGCATGTAAGGGCACTGTTTGTGGTAAACAAACCTGTATGTATGCTACTTCATGTGTTTAAGCATATAGTTCTCAGAATGATCATTTAGCTAGCATATAATTATTACCGACATAATAGTTAACTTCTGATTTGTTTGTTTTTCAGGTGGGATGTTCTTAGCAACAGGAAGTACTGATGATGTCATCAGAATATATTACTTGGGAGGCGGGAGTCCAGAAAAGATATCCGAGCTCCATGAGCACACGGTGAGAACCCTCTCGAAAGCCAAACTCTGATGTGCAGCATGTTGCATATACAGAGAACATATTGACATAAACTTTCAGCTGCATTATCTGGTTCAACATATTAAACATTCACATGATTAAATTAAACAATTTACTAATGATTACTCTCCATATTTCTGCCCTCTGTCCAGGACAAAGTTGATAGCATCCAATTTTGCCACTCAGGTGAAAGGTATAGTAGAATCATTGTACTTACTCACCATTGATTTTTATTTATTTTTTATAGTAGCTATTCTGAATTAAATGTAACGGTGTATAAAGTGATGGTGCAAGGTGTTTGCCAATGTCCTGTCTCAGGTTTGTGAGTGGAAGTCGAGATGGAACGGCACGAATCTGGAAGCTCCATCTGCGGCAGCAGTGGCGGTGCATCCTGCTCAACATGTCTGCCACTCTTCCAGGGTAAGAGTTGTACACCAGTGTGGATTCTTTGTGTAGACTCCTTTTTTGATGTCTCTCTCAAGACGAAGTTGAGGACATACACTGAATAAGCAACAGGCTATGCAAAAACAACATCCTCATTTGCTGTAAAAAAAAAAAAAAAAAGTATCTGGAAGATTTGCTAAATTATGAGCAATCATTTGCTCCCTTGGCCACCTCAAAGAGCTGTGACTTTTACCAATATATTAATCCCCCATCCAAATTTACTTTTAAAAATGTATTATAAGAGTAAGTACCCTGGCTTTATATTTGTTTTGTCTGACAAGATGTTGTTGACCTTGTTGCTGAATTGTAGGTTAATGACATTGGCAGTGTGATATGCCTGCTAAAACATGAGATTAGCTACAGTACATTTAATTTGAGGAGGTTGATACTACTAGGAAGTATCAAAAGAAGAAGGTTAGACATTTCACCATCCTCCCTGGCTGATATTTGGTCCTCTACGTTGTAGCTTTCCAGCAAAGTATTTTCTGGACAGTTTGTTCATTTCTTTTTTATTTTATTAAATATTTGTATTAGTTTTCACACTTGCAACAAATAAAACAAGGATCCACCATGAAATACATTGAAGAAAACAAATCAACATACCAACACACTACAAACAAATAAACCAAAAACAACACTGGCTCAGTTACATACATACAACCAAAAGTTATACAAATAATGGGAAATCAGCTCTCTTTTATCAAGATCTTTCAGGGAATCCCTGTAGCAAGATGGCAGAAACATCAGGCTCCAAATAATTCAAATATGGCTCCCAAACTTTGAAGAATTGATTTGACTTTGAATGTAACATGCATGTCAAGTACTCCAGTGGTACTAACCCAAGCAGCACTTTATGCCAACCCTTAACAGTTGGTTCTTTTTCGTTAATCCACTGCAGTAAAATGTTCTTCATTGCAGCATATGTGAGAATACAGTACAATCTCTTATTTGCCGACAGTACATATTTGGCTGGGAGGCATAGAATGAGAGACATTGGATCCATCTGCAGCTTCAGGCCTATTATCTTTTCCATTTCGGTTAAAATATTAAGCCAGTACCTTATTTCACTCAGTCATACGTAATCCGTACATACAGAATGTATATGTACATCACCTATCTGAAACCTAGATATCAGTCTACCCATACTTTTAGCCACCCAAAAAAAATACAAGAACAGTTTTTACAGCTATGTTATCTCACCATTTTCAGTACATCTATTAAATTTGGTACTGCGTGTTAAATTAGCATCACATAGGTTTAGTTGTTTGTTCATATAGCTGAGGAAGTCACACTTAGACCTCACTAAATGCACTCAGTCTGTTCAACATTTGAGATTTAGAAGTTTTTTTTAAATGAAAAGACTAGAATAATGCCATGGTAGCAACATGCATATTGCAACAGGAAACAAAGGGGAAATTTGTGGAAAACTTAATTTCTAGAAATACAGCATCAGATACAAGCTTCCAATTTGTCATTTGTGTTAAGTAATTAATCAGCTGTATCACTATTA
Source organism: Sander vitreus (assembly GCF_031162955.1). Classification (NCBI taxonomy): domain Eukaryota; kingdom Metazoa; phylum Chordata; class Actinopteri; order Perciformes; family Percidae; genus Sander; species Sander vitreus. The sequence goes on from NC_135857.1 coordinate 22,295,556, forward strand.
CATAGAGTATTTTGAGAGGTGCAACGTGTGTGTATTTTTTATGTGATGGGTTTTTCTCTCTCAGTGTTGAACCAATGAGTGAAGAAGAAAGCTACTTCAAACCCAAAGTCACCATGGTAGCGTGGGATCGCCATGATAATACAGTCATCACGGCTGTTAACAACCATCTCCTCAAAGTGTGGAACTCCTACACAGGACAGCTGCTACATATCCTTAAAGTAATTATGCAGAATATTGTGTTTCCCTCAGTAAAATATAGAGCAAATTGGATATACAACCACCTAATTTAACCTCCACAACTGGACTAATTTAAAACCAGAGACTAACTTGAACATTGTTTTCAGGGCCATGAGGCTGAGGTATTTGTCCTGGAGCCGCACCCTTTTGACCCCAGGATCATCCTGTCTGCCGGCCATGATGGGAATGTCTTCATATGGGATCTGCTGCGAGGGACAAACACACAGCACTACTTCAACATGGTACACAGACACTTAGCAATGCATTTAAATAATGGTAAACAGGACAGTTCTGCAACATGATGAAAAAACAACACCTTACCTCAGCGTCGCACAGTGTGCCTTCAAGTGTTTTCCATCCTGAAACTGTCCTTCATTTCTCCTGAATCTGCTACTTCATTGTTTACAATCTTTTTTTTTTCTATTTGTGTGCTGTTCGACGAGTCTGATTGCCTAGTTATTGTGTACTTTTTGTTCTCTCTGCACAAAGTGGGTAAAAGGACGGAACAGAATGTGATTTATTTAAAAAAAATAATATTTTTTAATAAATCTACTTTGAGGTCATGCAGCATCTGAAAGGAAAAAAAACTCATGCAAGGAAGTTTGTCTCCCTAGCTAACAAGTTTCTGTACCTGGGGGTGATTTTGTGTTTCTCATCCAGATTGAGGGCCAGGGTCATGGAGCTGTTTTCGACTGCAAATTTACCCCTGATGGCCATCGTTTTGCCTGCACAGACTCCCATGGCCATCTGCTCATCTTTGGCTTTGGCAGTTCCAAGCCGTATGAGAAGGCAAGTGTAAATCTCACATGTACATTTAAATCTTTACACAAACAATGTATCATTGTAGCCAGATGAAAATCTACAGTTATGCCAGTTTAAGGATACTTAATAAATACACAGTATAGCATTTTCCAGATTAAGAAATTGTTATAGCCCTTGAATTTATGTATTGTATAGTGTGAAAATGTAACATTGGGCATCCAAAAATAAGTATGTATCTGAATAATCCCACAAGACATGAATATAACAAAAGCTGCAGGCTGAAGCCATATCTTAAACTTAATCTTCCTCTTTCTCCTGGTCTCCACACAGCTTCCAGACCAGGTGTTCTTCCACACAGACTACCGACCGCTGATCCGGGACACCAACGGCTTTGTGCTGGATGAACAGACACAGCAGGCACCCCATCTCATGCCCCCACCGTTCTTGGTGGACGTGGATGGAAACCCCCATCCACCAAGGTAGACATGACCTTCTTTCAGTTATACAGCATACAGTCTTTAGTCATTACCTGCAGGCTCAAATTATTGAATGTTCGATCCATGCGAATTCTCGATGCCCTAGGCCACTATGAAAAACAATACTAAGTGAGGTAGTGCAGTTAAAAAATTTTGTTTGACTAGGTAATGGTTAGTAAAGGTCAGTCAACTGTGTTCTATTTAAAATATATCTGGATGAACTGATGCAATGTTTAAACAATGTCTTTACTTTTTCAGGTACCAACGTCTCGTCCCAGGCCGGGAGAACATTGCTGCTGAACACCTGGTTCCTCAGCTGGGATATGTAGCCACTAGTAAGTATGGAACCAACCACACACAGGCCATAGTTTGAACATAATTAGCTAGTTTACTGAGGAAAATGTTCTTTTTGATATATAAATCACAAATTCATTTTCACTGCTTTATCAGCCAACTAGAATTAGGAACATCTGAACCATATCTTTACTGCTACAATGCCTTGACAAGCTGCTGTAAGTGTTTGACCTGTGGGAACGTCTGCTACCATCCCACTAATGCTCTTGGTCTCCCTGTGTGATGACATCTTCAGGTGATGGCGAGGTTGTGGAGCAGGTGATCAGCCAGCAGACTGCAGAGCACGATGAGGCTGCTGCGATAAGACGCAGCAACCTTTTGGACGAGGCCATCCGAAATCTCCAGCAGCAACAAGACCGGCAGAACCCGCCTGGGACAGAGACAGTGCAGGGGGCTGGAGCAGGACCGGAGGGGCAAGCTGAGCCACAGGGCCCAGCCTTGGCACCAGCACCAAGCACACCACGCAGAGGTAGCAATACACCACCAGTGTTTTATGGGATTGTTTTGGCTGGCATATTGATCCAGTGAGCTGAGGCTAGCTGTGTGATTTTGTAAGCAGCACATTCATTGACTTAAGGTTAATATTTGTTATTTTTCCTTATATCCAATACAGTGTCTGTGAATGATCGAGCAGACGTGCAGTCACCCCCTAATGTGGGTCTGCGACGCAGCGGACAGGTGGAGGGTGTCCGGCAGATGCACCAGAATGCTCCTCGCAGCCAGATGGCCACAGAGAGAGACCTGCAGGCCTGGAGACGCAGGGTGGTGGTGCCTGAGGTGGCACCCAGCAGCTACAGGTACCCGAGATAACAATATTAGCTTTACCATCCACAGCTGAAGACACGGCATGTGTGGGACTGGAAATGTATGTACTCTTTGGGGTGTTTTATATGAGACTATGTTTCTAATGTTTACATGAAGAAAAATGGATTCTTTTTTAAAAATCTAAATGGATCCTACTCTTTTAGATCAGATCAATATTGAAATAATATCCAACATAATTCAACATTTTACACATTCATGTAAAAAAAAAAGAAAAGAAAAAACCCCCGCTTATGTCTAATTGTACCCATCAAGCAACAGAGAGTGGTTTACATACCTAATGACATTTTATAGCATTTGTTTTGCTCTAAATTTTGTTACTGTTAATTTCAAACATGATGGAAATTGTTTTTCAGGAACCAGGAGGGAATTCGAACAGCCAGAGGGGATGAGGAGGTGGTTCTGTACAATGCAAAGAAGAGACGCATTATCTACAGCAGCTGCCGAGTAGGTTTCTTCTTCCTTTGCTTCAATGTAGGAAGTCTTAAATGGCAATTTGAAAAATGGTTTGTGTACCCACATTTTGTGAATAATCATCCGACAGTATGTACTATATTGGCATGTAAATGTAACCGCATATTCATTAAAGGTGTTTTGTTGTTTGGTATCAAAATACTATATATTCTAAGTGTCTTCTCTATGCACCGTGTAGGATTGTTTATTTACAACGAACAAAATTATAAACGTAACACTTTTGTTTTTGCCCCCATTTTTCATGAGCTGAACTCAAAGATCTAAGACTTTTTATATGTACACAAAAGGCTTATTTCTCTCAAATATTGTTCACAAATCTGTCTAAATCTGTGTTAGTGAGCACTTCTCCTTTGCTGAGAAAATCCATCCACCTCACAGGTGGCATATCAAGATGCTGATTAGACAGCATGATTATTGCACAGATGTGCCTTAGGCTGGCTACAATAAAAAGCCACTCTAAAATGTGCAGTTTTACTGTATTGGGGGGGTCGAAAACCAGTCAGTATCTGGTGTGACCACCATTTGCCTCACGCAGTGCAACACATGTCCTTCGCATAGAGTTGATCAGATTAATTGTGGCCTGTGGAATGTTGGTCCACTCCTCTTCAATGGCTGTGCGAAGTTGTTGGATATTGGCAGGACCTGGAACATGCTGTCGTACACGCCCGATCCAGAGCATCCCAAACATGCTCAATAAGTGACATGTCCAGTGAGTGTGCTGGCCATGCAAGAACTGGGATGTTTTCAGCTTCCAGGAATTGTCCAGATCCTTGCAACATGGGGCCGTGCATTATCATGCTGCAACATGAGGTGATGGTCGTGGATGAATGGCACAACAATGGGCCTCAGGATCTCGTCACGGTATCTCTGTGCATTCAAAATGCCATCAATAAAATGCACCTCCGTTTGTCCATAACGTACGCCTGCCCATACCACAACCCCACCGCCACCATGGGCCACTCGATCCACAACGTTGACATCAGCAAACCTCTCACCCACATGAAGCCATACACGCTGTCTGCCATCTGCCCTGTACAGTGAAAACCGGGATTCATCCATGAAGAGAACACCACTCCAAAGTGCCAGACGCCATCGAATGTGAGCATTTGCCCAATCAAGTCGGTTACGACGATGAACTGCAGTCAGGTCGAGACCCTGATGAGGACGACGAGCATGCAGATGAGCTTCCCTGAGACGGTTTCTGACTGTTTGCGCCGAAATTCTTTGGTTATGCAAACCGATTGTTGCAGCAGCTGTCTGTGTGGCTGGTCTCAGACGATCTTGGAGGTGAAGATGCTGGATGTGGAGGTCCTGGGCTGGTGTGGTTACACGTGGTCTGCAGTTGTGAGGCCAGTTGGATGTACTGCCAAATTCTCTGCCTTTGGAGACGGCTTATGATAGAGAAATTAACATTTAATTCACAGGCAACAGCTCTGGTGGACATTCCTGCAGTCAGCATGCCAATTGCATGCTCCCTCAAAACTTGTGACTGACTTGAAAACTGCACATTTTAGAGTGGCTTTTTATTGTAGCCAGCCTAAAGCACAGCTGTGCAATAATCATGCTATCTAATCAGCATCTTGATATGCCACCTGTGAGGTGGATGGATTTTCTCAGCAAAGGAGAAGTGCTCACTAACACAGATTTAGACAGATTTGTGAACAATATTTGAGAGAAATAGGCCTTTTGTGTACATATAAAAAGTCTTAGATCTTTGAGTTTAGCTCATGAAAAATGGGGGCAAAAACAAAAGTGTTACGTTTATAATTTTGTTTAGTGTATAATCAAAGATTCAGAATACTTTATTGATCCCCTCAAGGGAATTATTTAGTTGCAGTTGCTCACAGTCACATTTAAGGTAAAATAAGAGTAAGAAAAGAGCAAGTCAATAAGTGTATACAGTAAATAAGTAGCATATTTACAATAAGACATTAAATAAAAATGTTAAGTATTTACAGACCTAAAGAAAAACGTTAAGTAGAAGTGATATTAGGTTACAAGTCAGATTAGGTTAAAAAGATTGTTTCAATGGATTCTATTCTACAAATTCTATTGTAGTGTACAGTATGAATAGAAGTAGCAGCAGTGAATAAATAACACTGAAATAATTGAAAATAAAATTGAAATAATTTTTCTGCGTATTTTTTCTCTGTTCATGTTATTTCTGTACAAATTGTTGCACTGGTTTTGAGTCAGCCCCATCTGTCCCCTCAGGATGATTCAGATGATGAGCTTCCCACTGCGAGGCGAGCACACGGCCGCAGTGACTTGCTTGAATTCATTGACTTGTCATGTGAAGAGGGAGAGGAGACCGCAAGTTCAGAGGTACACACTGAGGTATCACATTCTCCACCCACCTGTGACTTTGGTAAAAGTGTTATTTACATGCACCTGTGGTCTTTTGGAGGGGGTATTAAGCAAATTCCTGTTTTTATTTTTAATCTGCTCAGGACAATGATTTGGATGGCAGTGAAATGGATTCCTCCAATGATGAAGAATGGAATAGTGACAGCTCAAGGTATATATTTTTATAGACAAAGGTCACATATTGTACTATTGGGAGTCATCCTTAGAATTTGTTTGAACTTGTTTAGAGTACCAGATAAAAGGGTTTTCCTGAATTACAAAAATGACGATATAGACGGAAAAGTATTTAAAACATTGTGTTACTCCTTTGTGTTGTCTTAGGTGGCAATCCCCACCCATCTGGTACCCCAAGCAGGTTAAAACAAATTACTTAACTAAGTTTTTGTATTGCCTGTTTTCATATATGTAGCTTAAAATTGTAATGTCATCACAACTGCTTTTGATTGGGCAGCCATACGTCCAGCGAGTACTCTGACTGGACGGCAGACGCTGGTATCAACCTGCAGCCCTCCACCCCCTTGTCGTCACGGAAACGGGTGCAGCGTAGACTCATCAGCTCGGAAGAGGAGGAGGACGAGAATGAGGAAGAGGAGGAGAAGCAGCAGAGTGACGAGGAGGAAAGAGCTGGCAAGAAAAGCAAAGAGAAGTCCAAAAAAGGAAAGTACAAGGCACCCAGGGTGAGTTGTTAAACAGTGCAGACAGTATACTCAGTATCCAACCTAATCCTGATGTGTCACTGTCTGAACCCTAACTGGTTAATCTTTGACTCATTCTGTCAGTGAGGAAATCTAATGATGAATTTTGTAACATGCACTACTCACAAAAAGTCAGGGATATTTGACTTTCGGGTGAAATTTCAGGATGAACCTGAAATCCCCTATGACCTTTACGGGTGAACTTAATGTGACCTTCTCTAAATGATCTTCTTTTAAATGCGCATGTCCAACAGTTCAATGTTTCAGTACTTTCTGCACAACTTGCTGTTCTCTAACAAGGAGCTTAACGGCAAAATGTACAACAGTTGTTTGATCCATGAATCGACCAATACATTTCCTGGTTCAATTAGAATTGGTATTTAAACAGTCCTCCTCATCATGCTGTTCACATTTTGACATCATGAGACCAAGACGACACCTAACAATTGATCAACAGTACCTCGCCGTTGCGAGGCTTCAAACAGGATGTTCTCAGATGGAAATGGCCACTGAGTGTCACAGAGTGTCATCAGCAGGTTGCAACAGAGATACAGAGAGACTGGAAGAGTCACAGAAAGACATAGAAGTGGTCGCCCCTTGGCCACATCCCACACTGATGACCGCTTCATTGTGAACAGTGCCCTGCGGAACCGGATGATGAATGCCACTCAACTCCAGGCACATTTAAGGGACGTGAGACGCACCCAAGTGTCACGTCAGACCATTCGAAACCGTTTACAGCAGCATGGTCTGCGTGGTAGACGACCTGCAAGGGTACCGCAGTGCTGTTCTCTGATGAAAGTCAATTCACATTGCGCAGAAATGATGGCCGCCAGCGATGTTGGAGACGTCAAGGAGAGCGCTATGCATCAGCCACTGTTGTCACCAGACGACCCTTTGATGGTGGTGGTGTTACAGTGTGGGCAGGTGTGTCTAGTCAATACAGAGCTGCCCTACACTTTCTGAATGGTACAGTGACAAGCCCATACTACCTGAATAACATCATTAATCCAGTCATTGTGCCCCTGCATGAACAACACAGGCCTAATTTCATCTTCATTACGACAATGCTCCAGCTCATCGAGGTCGCATCATTAGGGAACGGCTGCTGGAGTTTTGGGTACCCCAAATGGAGTGGCCCGCACTTTCTCCAGACCTGAATCCCACAGAAAACCTATGGGATCAGCTGAGTCGACGTGTTGAGGCCCGTAACTCTGTACCCCAGAACCTCAGTGACCTGAGGGCCGCCCTTCAAGAAGAGTGGGATGCCATGCCTCAGCAGACAATAACTCGACTCGTGGACAGCATGAGACGTTGTTGTCAAGCTGCAATTGATGCTCAAGGGCACATGACAAGTTATTGAGACATTGACATTTTTTGTTGTTGTGGTATACCCACCACTGTTGTTGGCTTTTGTTTCAATACATTTTTTGCGATGAGGAAATCACCATTGCATGCTTCTACTTAAATGCCCTACTTTCATGATGTAATACCACTGTAGCTTGAACGTTTTACATTTTCCATAAATTTCACCCGGAAGCCAGATATCCCTAACTATTTGTGAGTAGCGTATATTGTAAACAGGTTCATAATTACTCGCTTAATGTTTTACATCTTGGTGCTCCAATCAGCGTCCGAAGGTCAGACCATCCATCAACAGAGAAGTGTCCAATGAGTTCAGACCCTCACCATGGATCACTGATGTCATTCCCAGGAAGTCTCCTTTTGTTCCCCAAATGGGCGATGAGGTATGGACATTATAGACATTATGAGAGGCACTTTGCAGGACCATGAAAAAAAACATTTTTTAGTTGGGCTGAAGCAGAGAAAATGTAAAGAAAAGTTTTTGTAAAAACATTTGCAGACTATTTAAACATTTCATGCAGGCTGCAAAGTCAAAAAGATTGGCGAAAAATGTATTTAGATCTAAATATTGACAGGACGGACAGTTCTTAAATATACAGCCACTGTGTAGATGTAGTCTAAATACTTTTTGCAAATCTTTTGATGGTTTACCAAGGGTCATCATCACCATCCTGTTTCTCATCATGTAGAAAAGCTACTTTCTAAGCTCTGAATCGCTCCGTGTCTGTCAGGTAATCTACTTTCGACAAGGACACGAGGCCTACGTCGAGGCGGTGAGCCGTAATGAACTGTACCCCATCAACTTAGACAAACAGCCCTGGAAGAAAATGGAGCTGCGGGTAAGACAAAGACAAAAGAGAAGATCATAAAATGTTCTTAGTAGAAGAGTTTGGGAAAAATACCCAGAATTCTAAAGACACAAAATCTTCACTGACATTATGAAAAATACTGAAAATCCAGGTGATTTACAATATAAGAAGAAATCTTGGATACAAGATACAAAATTGAACCCATACGTGTTTTGTTCGTCATTTCAAATGTGTTAATCAAAATGCAAATGCTGCTGTATATTTTCCAGGACCAAGAGTTTGTGAAGATAACTGGGATCAAATATGAAGTCTGCCCTCCAACACTTTGCTGTCTTAAGTTGACTCTTATTGACCACGGAACTGGCAAAATATCAGACAAGTCGTTTTCTGTCAAGTAAGCAGCTCAGTTTCATACACTGGTGTTGAGAGACACATTACATATTGTTGCATTTCTTACTCCCGTTAGCAACCCAACTTGAAGATAGCATCATTTGAACTGAATGTACATGTATGTATGAAGATTCCAAAATTAGCTATTATATAGAAATAATAATGCCTACATTTGAGTGTTGGGTTGCTATTACGATTAGGATAATAAGCTCTATGCTTAACAAATTCTGAGGATAAAAATCTGTTTTTGGCTTTTACATGCTTGCTAAATTTCTGGGACTGTGGTTTGTTTTATGAAATGGATGTGTATTCATCATTCAATCATCATGATTCAGCATTAGTTTCACAAGTCTTGAATGTTTATAGTGCTTGTGACGCTGATTTCTCCTTCAGGTATCACGACATGCCAGATGTGATAGATTTCCTCGTGTTGAGGCAAAGTTATGACGAGGCGCTTCGTAGAAACTGGCAACCAAGTAAGTTTGTGCACCTTGTTAAATGTCTGTTTTGAGGCCAAGTAGCATCCTCCGTGTATCGGTTTCATGAAATTTAAATACTGAAGAAAGGTGCTCCCTAGTAGTGAATTCAATAACTTAGTCAACATTTCAGATAAACTATTATGTACTCTTCTGGGGAGCACTGAGAATTATTCTTAATTTGCGTTGCTGCTTCTTAGTGGAGGCGCTGATAAATGACGTTTTGTTGTTGCTCACATACATCCTGTTTTAAATGATTCATCAGTACAGCCTCTTACGCCACATAGGTACTGTGGCTTTTTCCTCCATCTCCTAAACTGGTTTACACCTTCTCCTGTGCAGACGACAGGTTCCGCTCAGTGATAGACGATGCCTGGTGGTTTGGGAGCATCGTCTGTCAGGAGCCCTACCAGCCTGAATACCCTGACAGTCTCTTCCAGTGCTTCAAAGTCAGGTGGGAAAACACACATGCTGTCACGAGAAGGTAGCTGGAGATAAGGTGTTAGTGGCGCTAGCACCAACACCGAATATCAGTTAGTTTCTAAGACATACTGCTTTTGACACTGTCACTATTTTTGAAGCACAGCTTAGACACTGTATGCCTTGCAAAACACTAGTGAGTGAAATTTATGGCTGACATTTTGGATTGTCTGCCTCTCAAGACTGCCACAATGGCAACAAGGAGTAAATACAATGGATTTCTTTCCTGAAAGTGTATTTGACGCGTTATATCTTTTATCTTTTCGTATATTTAGATGTACTTTTACAGTGAATAGTGTATCCAGTTGGTCAGTATAAGACTAGTCTGTCTGTCTGTCCCCTAGTGGTTATTAAGAGGCATGACAGTGTCATGTACACACGATACTGTGTGTTCTGTAATGACAATAACGTATGTATTAGTAGTTTTTAACTAGACAAAACAAACGTCTTTTTAATGACCGCATATTAATCTGAACTAAAACCAAAAAAATTGTAGCACTCGAGTATGATAGTTGACTTTGGCAACACGTGTTTTTGTGTTTTCATCAGATGGGACAACGGGGAAATAGAGAAACTGAGTCCTTGGGATGTGGAACCTATTCCAGATGATGGTAATTAAGACTTTTTACTAGCTTAGTGCTTACACATCCACAAATAAACACACTACTGGTGTCTGTTCAAAAAGCAGGGTGATGAAGTTTCAGTGCATATTTAACAAGTCTGTCTCTGCTGTGCAGCCCAGCAGCCAGAGACAGAAGGAGGTGGTATCCCTGTGACTGCAGATGAGATGAGTGAGCTGATGTACAAGCCTCTGCCTGGGGAGTGGGGGGAGAGGAGCAGGGATGCAGAGTGTGAACGCATCATCGCCAGCATTGACCAGCTCATCACCGTTGGTGTGTATGCATACACGGGCTCTCGTGAGGGTATCTATAGGTTCCTTTAACTGTGAAAGAATTTCTTCCCAGTCATACTAACCCACCTTTCCCTGTGTTTTTGCTACAGAGATTGCAGCTCCCTTCTCTGGTCCTGTGGACTTAGTCCAGTATCCCACCTACTGCACTGTAATCGCCTATCCCACTGACCTGGGCACCATCAGACTGCGACTCATGAACAGATTCTACAGGTCAGTCCCACCAGTCTTTTCTCCTTCCACCTCCCTGATAATGCCAGCGTGTCAAAGCAAAGGCATGGAAGTATTTGCATTCTTGACTGTCGGCTCAGCTCTGTCCTTGAAATTTCTTCAGCTGCTGAAATTCAAATAATTGATGTTGTGTACTGTTTGTGAAGACACTGTGTATTTACTCACCTCTGGTGATCCACAGACGCCTCTCAGCATTAATTTGGGATGCCAGGTATATTGCACATAACGCCCGCACTTTCAATGAGCCAAGGAGCAAGATTGCCCACTCTGCAAAGATGATCACAAATGTCCTCCAGAAATTTGTCAAGTATGTTTTATTTGTTACTTGTCTAGACTAGTGTTTTTTTCAAAAGATATTCAATTCTAGATCATTTGATGAATACCTAAATATCTCGCATGCTAAGTTGACACATTTTTCCTACTTTCCCAGTAATCCAAGCTGCACCAATGTCATGGAGATTTACAATGCTGTTGAAGAAATGGATGATGATGAGGTAGGTCTGGCTAAATAGAAACAACTTTAGTCATAGTATTATATTTGTTTGATGCACTGCTCTCAAATTACTATATATTAATTTGACTTGCAAATAGAGTGGATAATAAGGATAGGGGATGAGGTAAAGGAAGCCTAAACTGCCCTTAAGCACTTAAATTGCTTGTTAGGAAGTTTGTTTTCCATTTTTAGTCATTTATCTATGGTCATCTTCACATTTTGAAAAAGTAATTATCATCTGATTAATGATCAGATTCAAGTAATCCAAATTCAATCACTGTCTACAGGAAGAGGATACCGAAGCACCAGGAACATCCTCTGGACACAGACTGCGTCAGGTAAATAGAAACATATCATTAGTTTGGTAGCAGATTAACTATTAATAGGGGTGGGACGAGACACGAGACTGGATTCACGAGATCAAGACGAGATTTTAACACTATTTTACGGAAAACTTCAATGAATAAGTAAGACTGGAAAATGGTCCTTTTATTCAATCGCAAGTCACAAAATGAAAATTTGAGCACTGAAAGATTTTGCCACAAACTCAAATGACTGGCTTCTCTCCTGTATAACTAACAGTTACACCAGAACTTATTCCATATGTATGGTGGAGAGAGAGTCTCTTCACTCAGAGAACCAAGGTTACAACATAACCAAGCGTTTTCTGGCAGTAGTTGAGACCAAATGTTTTGTACATGAATTTGTCATTGTACAGTAGACAGAGAGAAATAAAGCTTATTTTACTATTGTTTCACAGTGATTACGTTCTAAAGCACAAATATATTACCATCAAACACTCAACAGATGATTTTTGTGAAGACAGATGCTCTTTTCTCCTCCCCTGCATTTTATTAATTGCAGCAGTATACAAGGAAGTAGGCTAGTTTATCAATTTATGGCCATTATAGGACGAAGGGAGAACATTTCTTTGTTTAATATCATTACAAGTAAAGTTAAGTTTTGCCGACCGCTTCCCGACCTCTTTTAACAGAGCAAGTGGTCTGCGCGAGACAGCGCCACAGTGAACTGCTGTGTGTGTGTGTGTGTGTGTGTGTGTGTGTGTGTGTGTGTGTGTGTGTATATGTGTGTCGGCCGAGAGAGAAAGAGAGCGGTGGTACTCTCTAATGTTCTAACGCTGGGTTTTACAGGCAGCTTTTTTCTTCCGCTATCGCTCTGCAAAAGTAAACTCAGTCAACTTCTATGCTAATTTTGAAGCTGCTGCTCTGCACTTGTGTACTGATATCGCGAGACACTTTTTACTTCAACGAGAAATCTCGTCACGTTTTTAAGCGAGATCTCGTCACACCTCTAACTATTAATGATTCAATAGCAGCAGCTGGCATGCGTTACCTGTCACGACGATTTCCTCTCTTTCTCCTCGATAGTTGCAGCGCTCTGTAGAGGTGGTGCCTGACAGAGACGCCTGGAAGCAACAGTGCAGGTATCTGCTCAACTACATATTTGAGTGTGAGGACTCTGAACCGTTCAGACAGCCTGTGGATCCTCAGAACTATCCAGTAAGTTGACACAACAAACTCAAGACCATGCTGTCAACAAAATAACATCAGCAGGTTGTTTTGTATTCCAGTGTTTTGATGAAGATGAAGTCTAAATCATGTTTTGATTGTCCAGGACTACCATGACATCATTGATACACCAATGGACTTTGGCACAGTGAAAAGGACCCTGGAGGAAGACCGCTATGAAAACCCTATCGAGCTGTGCAAAGACACCCGGCTAATATTTGCCAACGCTAAAGCCTACACACCCAATAAACGCTCCAAGGTAAGGGGGGGGGGTAATTAAAGCTTGTGGAAGAAATGTCAAAGTAACTGCTCTCCATGTAAACATAATCCATGTAAACATAATCATGTAAATACAGTGGTCGTTCATCTAATAAAATCTTCTTTGGGTACAGATTTTGGATTGAAATGTTAAGTCATTATATGCATTTTGACTTCAAAGTTGATGTTTTAGCTTATCAGACTCACCTATTCTATTCTAGATTTACAGCATGACCTTGCGGCTCTCTGCCTTCTTCGAGGAGCAAATCAGAGCAATCATATCTCAATACAAAACTGCCATCAAGAGCAGCGATAGGCTCCGCCGCAGTCAGAGGTTCCGCAAGAAAATGCAGCAGCAGGATCAGTCCAACGCCACATCTAGGTCTGTTTATGTTTCCTCATAATCTTGCACACACTGATTGTTCATGTATTGTTTTTAATCTTGTTTTTTCCATATTTAATGTTTTATTTGTTTGCATCTGTTTAGTCAATAACAATGTCCTGTATAAATGTGCCGAAATTGTGTTCATTGTTCTATGTTGCTGCAGAACAGGAACCTGCTGTAAACCAGTTTTTAAACTGAGTCAGGCCTGTTTATTGTAACTTAATTGTTGCTCTTAAATTTTCCTGTATAATAAATGAAATGAATGAATGAATGAATGAATCTGACAGGGAGACCGTTCAGGTGCAAGTAGTCAGAGCAGGCCAGCACATTTATGGTTTCCTGTTCATGTCCACGTCTGATGAAAAGTTGTATTCTTCTTTTTCTCAAGTCAAAAGAGAGCTGCTGTAAAAACTCAGGGAAAAGTGGAGTCAACATCTGTGACCAAATCTACCTCAGCCAAAGTGTCTGTTCCTGAGAGAGCCAGGAGGAGTCGAAGCAGCAGCTCAGGTCACAGCTCTTCGGATGACGACTCCGGCTCCAAAGCTGCTTCATCAACACCAGGTACAAAAGAAACTTAGCCTGTACAGTAGTCTCGTCGTGGCTTTGCTAACAGCAGTCCCATGGCATATTTATGGTAAATATGTAAACTTTTCCCAGAACTATTATGGAAGAACAGTGTTTCCTGTAGAATTTTTTTCAGCGGTGGCGGGGGGGTAGTCAGAGTACGGGCTTATCTGCTAATGTAAGCTACCGACCGTTACCTTGAAACCATCCAGAAATTAGGCTGTACCGTAGGGTGATTTAACGTCACCGCTCATTTTACACAGTTTAACAACAAAAGAAAACGCTGAGTGAACATTACTAGCTACATTTTTCATGTTGGTTTTGAGCGGTATGCACCCCCACTAACCTGGAAAACGGTTTTAAATCAGTAACGTTACTACAGCGCGTCGGAGGAATACACACAGACTCCTGCAGCGGCGAGTCAGAGGCAGAGGGGCCGTCACAGCAGCGTGGCTAACGTTAGCTTCTTGTCTCATCTAGGGTCTGATAAAACGTAAATTAATCAACTTCAGTGTCCACAATGCTATTTTCCAATAAACTGTAGCTGTCATATTTCACGGGCTTGAGTGCGGATTTCATGTCGAAGCTTTCGTCACTGTTAATCACGTATTTAGTTGCTTGAGTTCAGTAGAGCAGACGGCGCTACGAGTTTGACTTTTCATTAACAGCTGAAGGAGCGGTGGTGCGCGGTGTACATAGCGGAAACCCTGTTGTGCGTCTGCCCTATTTCTGATACAGTGGCGCTGGAAATTTTACCGTGGCGGACCGCCACTATGCTATTAACATAGAGGAAACACTGAAGCAGTTTGAAAACTCATAGCTAAAATGTGAAGACAATATGTTCACCTTCCCTAGTTAGATGTTGTTTAGTAAAAAAACATTTTAGAGAATTGTTTCTCGAAGTGCAAAACCTTGTGCTCTGATGCTGTAGCTCACAGGTATAGACAAGTGAAGTTGATTGACTTTTATTACTTGTCTCTGAATTGTATTGTGGTAAATAGAGCCTGTGGTGTCATTGTAGGAATCAATTAGAATCTTGAGAGATGTGCTCTTTTCTATTCTGGCCCGACAGTGGTGGAATGAACTAGTTATTAAAGTCAGGACAGCAGAGTCACCACATTTTTTCACCGATTGAGTTCACGAGATCGAGACGAGATTTTAACACTATTTTACAGAAAACTTCAATGAAGAAATAAGATTGGAAAAATAGTCCTTTTATTCAATTGAAAGTCACAAAATGAAAAAGGAGCACTGAATGGTTTTGCCACAAACTCAAATGACTGGCTTCTCTCCTGTATAACTAACAGTTACACTGTTACTTATTCCGTATGTATGGTGGAGAGAGAGTCTCTTCACTCAGAGAACCAAGGTTACAACATAACCAATTACTACCATTTCTGGCAGTAGTTCAGACCAAATGTTTTGTACTTGAATTTGTCATTGTACAGTAGACAGAGAGAAATAAAGCTTATTTTACTATTGTTTCACAGTGATTACATTCTAAAGCACAAATATATTACCATCAAACACTCAACAGATGATCTTTGTGAAGACAGATGCTCTTTTCTCCTTCTCTGCATTGTATTAATTGCAGCAGTATACAAGGAAGTAGGCTACTTTATTATCAATTTATGTCCATTATAGGACGAAGGGAGAACGCGGGCGTGTATGTGTGTCTCGGCCGAGAGAGAGCGGCGGTACTCTCTAATGTTCTAACGCTGGGTTTTACAGGCAGCTTTTTTCTTCCGCTATCGCTCTGCAAAAGTAAACCCAGAGTCAACTTTGGAGAACGGGCGGGGGATTTTCTATGCTAATTTAAAGGTTATATGAAAAAAAAATGTGTGTGTGTGTGTATATATATATATATATATATATATATATATATATATATATATATATATATATATATATATATATATATATATATATATATAAAATAAATAAATAATATTTATTTTTCAGAGTCTGACAGTGAGAGCGAGCTAAGTGAGTCGGAGAAGGAGAAATGTCCTGGTTCCTCAAGGCACCAACTCAGACAGAAAGCAAGAGTTACAAGAAGCAACCATGCCAAGCAGAGGAAAAAAGGTCCGTTCAGTATTCCTGTTAAAATCCAGTTTTCAATCATGCCTCATTATCATTCAGAAGTTGTAATCAGAATCAGAGAAAAAAAAACAACACAATTTTCGTGTGACATTTTTGAGTCGTGTATGTGAATTGTTGCAGAGAGCGATAGTGAAGAGGAGGAGGAAGAAGACGACGAAGAAGACGGACAAATGTCTTCCCAATCTTCAGGTCGCCGCTACCCCAGCAGGAGTGAGAACAGCAGGAGTAAGAACAGCAGGAGCACACGGCTGACCAGAAATAGTGCTGGTGCAGACAGGAAGCGCACAGGTAAACACTACGACAATTGTCTTCAGCCTCCCACTTGGCGAATCACAACACTGAATTTTTGAATTTGTCATTGTACAGTAGACAGAGAGAAATAAAGCTTATTTTACTATTGTTTCACAGTGATTACGTTCTAAAGCACAAATATATTACCATCAGACACTCAACAGATGATTTTTGTGAAGACAGATGTTCTTTTCTCCTTCTCTACATTTTATTAATTGCAGCACTAAAAAAGGAAGTAGGCTACTTTATCGATTTATGACCATTTTAGGACAGAGGGAGAAAATTTTTCTTTGTTTTAATATCATTAAAAGAGAGAGAGAGAGAGAGAGAGAGGTCTGCGCGAGACACAGTGAACTGCACGCTGCGGACGTGTGTTTGTGTCTCGGCCAAGAGGGAGGGAGGGAGAGAGAGAGCGGCGGTACTCTCTAATGTTCTAACGCTGGGTTTTACAGGCAGCTTTTTAACAGAGCAAGTGGTCTGTGCGAGACAGCGCCACAGTGAACTGCACTGTGTGTGTGTTGGCCAAGAGAGAAAGAGAGCGGCGGTACTCTCTAACGTTCTAATGCGGGGTTGCTGCTCTGCACTAGGGATGTCACGAGAACCGATACTACCAACACCTTCCGGTTCTAAAAAGACAAAACACCGACGATGCCCATTTTTTTTAAGCACTGTAGGCACCGTTAGCGACGATGCCAGTGTTAGCAGCATCGGTGCTGCGCCTCTTCTGGAACTGATGGGGGCAGTATACGCTTCAGAGTGTTCCAGTCAATATTTTCTGAAGGAAGAGGTCACAAACAAGTGGCACTTCCGGTACATATCTTTCGTAAAAATATGAACGAGCGTCAACTCTACCCGACCTAAACAATGGCATGTTCACTGCAAACTCACGGTCCTCTCTTTCCAATTTACAGCCCCCCTCTCTTGGCTTCAAATAACTCACCGTTGTCGGCTGCGGCCGCTGAACAGGCTACACGTCGTAAACAGCCATGGCCTGCTTGCCTGCTCCTCCGGTAACCTTAGCCATTAGCAGGGTTTGCATGGTGGTGTTAGCCAGGACCAGTCGGGATCACTTTACTGGCTGTGTCTCAATTATTTTTGCGAGTAACCAACTAGGGTACTCTATATAATTCAATGTGAGTAGCTACACGAATGTTGAAATGACATAAAATGCCCGTCCCTTGCAGCCGTGATAAATTAGCCTGAAGCTAATGCTTAGCTACCTGTTCAGGATGAAATTAGCCAACTCGGCGTCCTTTTGGGCTCTAAGCTGTCTCCATCTTTCAAATACATCTCCAATATTTACCCGGGGTTTGTAAGGTCTCTGGTCACGCAACTGTTAAAAACATGCTGTTTTTGCACAGTACCTTTTTGAAAAGATGTCTAGAATGTGTCTGGGGACACTAGTTGTTGCACTATGACCACTTTATTATGTTGTTCTATGCTCTATTGCACATGTTTTGTATGTCTTGTTATGACATTTTTCAAATATTTCAATAAAGAAGTTCATGTTATAAGTTAAAGTACATGGAAGTACAGAAAATCCTTTTTTTTTTTTTTTTAACCATGGTATCGAAATTGGCATCGAGAATCGTGTTATTTTACTGGTATTGGCACCGACTATGTACTAGGTATCGTAACACCCCTACTCTGCACTCGTGTACTGATATCGCGAGACGCTTTTTACCTTTGACGAGTAATCTCGTCCTGTTTTAATCTCGTGAGATCTCGTGGGGCGAGATCTTGTCACGCCCTTTGTTTATATATTATTTTTCAGAGTCTGACAGTGAGAGCGAGATGAGTGAGTCGGAGGAGGAGAAATGTCCTGGTTCCTCAAGGCACCAACTCAGACAGAAAGCAAGAGTTACAAGAAGCAACCATGCCAAGCAGAGGAAAAAAGGTCCGTTCAGTATTCCTGTTAAAATCCAGTTTTCAATCACGCCTCATTGTCATTCAGAAGTTGTAATCAGAATCAGAGAAAAAAAACAACACAATTTTAGTGTGACATTTTTGAGTCGTGTATGTGAATTGTTGCAGAGAGCGACAGTGAAGAGGAGGAAGAAGAGGATGGACAAATGTCTTCCCAATCTTCAGGTCGCCGCTACCCCAACAGGAGTGAGAACAGCAGGAGTAAGAACAGCAGGAGCACACGGCTGACCAGAAATAGTGCTGGTGCGGACAGGAAGCGCACAGGTAAACACTACGACAATTGTCTTCAGCCTCCCACTTGGCGAATCACAACACCCACCAGAACAACAGGTTAAACATCCATCCGCATGGCTTGTTTTCAGAGGGCAGAGCAGAGGTGAACGGTCACAGCAGCAGGTCGTCTCGCAGGGAGAGACGTCACCACCAGGACTCTGACAGAGCCACATCCCAGGGCTCTGACAGGGAAGAGGAAGAGGAAATCACGGTTCGCAGGTCACTCAAGAGAAAGACGGCGAGGGCAGCTGTGACTAAGATGAAACTCCTCGAAGCATCGGATGAGGACTATGAGGAGGAGAAGCCAAGAAGGAGCAGCAGCCGCCTCCGCCACACAGTCCGGAGCAGCAAACGCACCGCAGTGATCCAGAGCAGCTCAGATTCTGATGAGGAGCCATCAACACAGGGTAGGCAAACGTTAATCTTAGTACTTTTATCATACAATCATAAATTGTAACCGTCACATTTAAATTCAGATAGAATTAGACACGGATACAATGCTCTTAGATCATGTAAACATTAACAGTCTTTAAATATAATATAAATATAATATTAGGCAGTTTACTTAATACATTCTTGCTAAATTCTGCCCTTGTTGCTCTCTCTAGATTCTCTAAAAACAAAGGAATCAGGTAGCGAATCCAAGGACGAGGAGGATGGCAATGACAGTGATTCTTCATCCTCCTCTCAGCATCAACAGAATGGAGACACAAGGTCCTCCAAACAGAGGACATCAAGACAAGCTACTAAGACTAAGGGAACGGGTGAGAAATGTCCTCATCGGTCATTATTATATTTGATTTCTAGTTGCCACTTAAAGTGGTGCTTGGAATTGTGACAAAGGATTCTCTAATCAGTTGGATTTCTTTCTCTCCCCCTCTCCCTCCCTCCCTCCCTTCCTTCCTTTCTCCTGCAGATACTTTGTCCCATGTGAACGGACACAGTGCTAAACATCACAAGTCTGACAGCAACTCTGAACAAGAAGAAGCTGAAGAGGAGAGTTCTGGTGAAGCTGAGGTTTCTGTGTCTCATAACCCCTCTAAAAGCACAGCAACCACTCCAGCCAGGAAAAAGTGGGTTACAAGTGAGGAGGAAGAGGAGGTAGAGGACACTAAACGCAGAACCACAAGGCACAAACTTCCTGTCAGCTCAGATGAAGAGGACAAAGACCACAATTCTCACAAACACCCACACCAAAATGGAAGAAATGTGAAGGAAGCAATCCAGAAGGATTCCAAGAAAAAGAGTAAAGTTTCATCGTCAAAAAGCCAAGATAAACATAAATCTGCCTCAACTAATAAACTGGATGGTGCTGAATCAGAGGAACTCAGTGATTCTCCAAAGGGATCCAGCCCACGCAGGAAAAGACTGAAAAAAGATGAAGACCGTTCTGTTGAAAGCAATCAATCCAGCGAGGAATTTGAGGTTGAAAGCGAGTCAAAGAGGCTAACAAGAAACAAGACAAAATCTAAACAGCCACGTGACGACACCTCCGCTTCAGAGAGTTCTGAGCAGGAATACAAACCCAAGAGGAAGTTGAAGAGGAAACGCTCCACTGGCTCATCAGACGAAGAGTCGGATAATTCAGACAACACATCAAATAGACGGCTGAATCTCCGAGCCCTACCAAAAAAGAAATACACCAGTGACAACTCTCTCTCTGAGGAAGACTGTGCTTCTGCGAGCCAGCGTAAACACGGAAATGGTAACAAAACAGCCACAGCGTCTAGGGAAGACAGGTGTAACAAGAGAGAGTCTAACAGATCCTCTCCCAATGAAGCCAGGAATCAGCTGTCTTCCACCAGAAAACGTATTTACACCTCAGACTCTGAAGATGCGGAGGAGGATGGAGAGAAGGAGCCAGTGTCCAAGTACAATAAAAATAGCAAGTCAGGCTCCTCAAAGCGTCCCAGAAGGGAATCCAAACAAGAGGAAGGTAGCAACCACAAGGAAGACACATCTTCCCAATCTGATTCCAGTGAGGAGGAGGAGGAGGAGGAGGAGGAGGAGGAGGAAGATGATGTTGGTCGTTCAAGGAGCGGGAAGAAGAACGCGAGGCAGCCAAAACGCAAACGAAAGAAAAGCTACAGCAGCAGCAATCACAGTTCTGACTCAGAAAGTAAGGATTTGTCTTCAGCCAGAAAGACCCGCGTGAACACCCGTAACCGGGGAAAGCGGACAGTCAGTTATCACGACAGCGAATAAAGGACGTAGCGGCTGGCACTGTAGAGGAAATGCGCGACGAACATTAACTGGAGACCTTAAAAGACACTTGATGGCCACGTTATGGTAGTAGCACTGGAGTCCTCGAGAGAAAATGCTGTGAATCTGTTTCATTCAGGGATATTTATATTTTCTATGAAAAATATGTTTATAGATGTAATACAAATTCAAGCATTTGAACTGCTGGTTTTTGCAAAGATACAGAACAAAACAACACCTCCCATACTGCTTGTTGTGATTTGGCCAGCAGAGTAACCATTCTGGGGAATTTTGTCAGCTTGGGTGCTATCTAATATACCTCTGTTTAATCAAGCATATTGCTGGCTTGCACTAAGATACACTGTAATGAGGTATTTCATACACTAGTTTTGCATTAGAAACTCAGGGGTCAAATAAGTTTACTGTAGTCTCAGACATGCAGTTGTTTTTTTGAGCTAAGGTAAGGACAAGAAACAATTCCAGGTCGGCAGATGTCCAAGCACACTCACTGGGACAAAACAAATCCATGTTCAGACTTTTGACTACAGCACTCCTTTGTAAATCCACACACTTAATGCTTGACTGTATTAGGAGTTGATATGAGCCAAATGAATAATATGAATTATTTCCCCCCCACACCATTTCGTTCTTAAGCAATTAGTTTTGTGTTGTATTCTAGTTATTAGATGTAAATATTTCATAGAGGATGACATTGTCTGAAAGGTTTGACGATCAGTCAGTAGCAAACGTTTATTTAAATTTGAACTTTTTTCTTTTTCTTTTCCTTTTTTACGTTTAATTGCATTGTCTTCTTGCCACACGTCACAAATTGGTACCTTTTTGCCAAGTACATGTAACCAAAAGTACTTATTGCAAAATACTGTGATTTCTCATATTGGGAAGACCTTTTATTGTTGTCCTGTGTTACCTTCTTTCAGTATTAAATTCTTTTTCAGAGTTGACTTACAACATTTTGCCAGACACATGGTTTAGTTTTGTTTTATGGGGAGGTTTCTAAATACAGTCGCTTTGACATTTTGCTTAATGTTTTTCATACTACACCTTTAATACATTTATGTCACAGGAAAACTATTAACGCAATGTGGTTGTGGAGTGCAATGAATGAGTTATTCCTCATATTAATAAAGACATTTCAAGGTGTATTTTGTGTTTGACTTATCCATTCACATCATGATTGCATCTGTCTTGCTCAGTTTTTTCTTAGCAGGTATAAACCATAGACTGTATATAAGGTATAAACTTGACAAACGGTAAAAAAAAAAAATGCAATAATAGATGCATTATTTGTGAAAGAGGCTTTATCCTGGCTTGCTGGGAGGTAATTCAATTGTGATTGTAATCCAAGCTCAGGACAAATATATTGTATTTCTGCCTCCTTCCGAATATGATCACCAAATCATTTAAATTGCATTTACTAGCGGCCAGGGTAGCTCAGTCGGTAGAGCGGGCGCACATATACAGAGGTTTATGCCTCGACGCAGAAGGTCCATGGTTTGAGTCTGACCTGGGACGATTTCCTGCATGTCTTGCCCCGCTCTCCCCCTTTTCTTTTATTTATTTATTTATTTATTTTTACATTTATTACTCTTAAGTCTCTTTTTTTAAGATTTAAACTTATCTAGGTGGTAATGAATTGAATATAGAGACAATCGTGTTGCATGTAGTTTTGGTACTCTATCTCTGAATGTTTCATGGCCAACACCCATTACAATGTTTTGGGGCAATCCCAGAGGACAAAACAATTGATTTCTTGATAATAATAATTAAAAAAAAAATCAGCTTCCAGATGAAATGACGGCTGAAACCGATTACCCTTTGCTTTCTTTGTTTTTATTTATGATATATGGTGCACGACATTAACCTGCTTTTATTGTGAAGGGCTTTAAAAACCAAAACAAGTACCCACCGTCGCTTCAGTGTGACGACATTACCTAATGGTTTTCAGTAGATACTCGCACTTTCGACATATTTGACTCGCACGGTTTTTAATTATCGTTACTTAGCAACATTAGAAAAAAAATGAATAATATATAATATACATAGATATTAATAATATACATAGTGTAATCTTCTATTTAGTATAAAGCTGACTTTTTTAAATTCGTATTTATATAAATTATTTAGTTCCCCACGAAAATACCACCTGCTACAGTCATTTAGATTTGCTTTCACAGATAACCAGTAAGCTAACATGTGAGCAGAGTAGTTGTGTCTGTTGTCTTGACAGGTAACGTTACGCCTCTTAAAAGGTAGCCCTTAATTTCCCTGAAGATAAAGGTTTAGAATATATTCACGTTATTTACATTAGTTATTAACATTTCCGGCTTTTGCAAACAGGCTAACATTGAAGCTATGGTTTAGCATGTCCTCTGTCAGTCACTGTCACTATAAGCTTCAGTAACGTTACAACATCAACAGTACAGCAGATTTAGTACAACATGTCTGCGTGTAAAAGGTTGCTTTACTTTGTAAGGCAGCGAAGCTTATGGACTCATGTTCGGAGAAATGTCACAACATGGTCTCCTGTTGGAGCTGCCTTCAATGCCAAACCTCACAGGAGACTGAACTTGATCGAGAAAAACGTGGTTTGTATTTGTCTTAAATGTGTGTATTAAGTTACAACACTGCTACATGTATGCATACAGCCTCAATGAAATAATTTAAATGAAGATTGCATCAGTTCGTGGTAAAAATGTACCATTCTGTAATGTGTGTTTTACCTCTGGTTGCAGGGTTTGTTTGGAGTACCAGAGCTGAGCTGTCCTGCTGGCTTCCAGGCAGCCACAGAAACAGCTCTCAAGAACACCGAGCGTCTGGTGGGAGAAGCTTGTTCTTGTTCTCCAGGGGTTGAGACAGTCGAGTCTTTTGACCAGCTCTCAGATGGTTTGTGTAAAGTGGCTGATCTGGTGAGTTTAACCACCCAAAATGTGCATTTCTGACCATAGCATTTAACCCTTGTTGCTTCTAAAATTGAGCTGCTACCCACGACTCGTGTATTGTGCACTGTATGTGTTATCTGTAGAGTTGTAAGCCAACTGTCAATTTTCTTCCTATTACAGGCAGACTTTGTTAAAGTAGCACATCCAGATCCAGCGTTTCGCGAGGCTGCAGAGAAGACCTGTATAGAGATTGGCACAGTTGTGGAGAAGTAAGAGGCGCCTTTTAACAAAAATCTTTCAAAGCTGCACACTACAAATAAACACCACAGCACATTTAGCTTATGACCAAAAAGAAAACATGCTGCCATATACTGCATACAACTGTAACAGTGCTGGTTGTTAAAAGACATTTTTCTGCAAGCGTCAGTTGAGAAAGATCTTGAGTAGCACTCGATAGAAATGTTCCTGTGTGCTGGTTGTGTGTTTCAGGCTAAACACTAATGTCAAGCTATGCAAGAGCCTAAAAATATTGCTGGACAACCCGGACATTGTGACTAAGCTGGACCCTAATACAAGGTAATTTTACTGTAATCATAATTAGTTTATAGATATAGGATTTATTGTTCATCTCTTTCCATAATTGTATTAATATCTGATATATATTTTTTTGCCTTCTAGAAAAGTGGCAGAGTTGTTCATGTTTGACTTTGAAATCAGTGGAATTCATCTGGATGACAAACTGGTGAGATGGTCATAATATGTGTTAACAGACAATTTATTCATAATGCAACAACATTTTTTTTATACCTCTGCGGTGCATCAACTGTTTTCTTTGCAGAGAAAAGAGGCAGTCGCCCTTCATGTGAAGCTGTTGGATCTTAACAACGAGTTTCTGGTTGGCTCTCACCTACCGAACAGAATTGCGAGGTCTGCAATTCCTGAGCATCTACACCTGCACTTTGCAGATGAAGGAAGTTTCATCCAAGTTGGGGGATTACACGCAGATTCCCCCGATGACTTGGTATGTGCTTTACTTGGTCTAGTTCACCAGAACATTTCTCGCTTTTGCTCAGCAGGTGGCACTGTTACCTTATATCAGATTATAGGACTGGATGTAAAGGCAGGTTATATTTTATAGTAGCCTATTCTGTCTTGATTAATAATA
The DNA here is from genome assembly GCF_031162955.1 of Sander vitreus. Lineage (NCBI taxonomy): Eukaryota > Metazoa > Chordata > Actinopteri > Perciformes > Percidae > Sander > Sander vitreus. The sequence continues at coordinate 22,320,493 of NC_135857.1, forward strand.
CAATTATCTTTTCAAAACATTAAGAAATGGGTTTTAAGAGCATTTCTATTAATCTTCTATTAATTAAATATTGGCTCTAGCCTACTGTCAGCATTGCTGAGCAGTAAGTAGTTCAGGTAGCTATACAATCGGTCAAAATGTTCTCTCTCATAATTACTAACTTTAATTTGAATGATTTTAATATTTCTGTTAGTTTCAGATCTCTGTTATACAGTTACAAGAACAGACTTTATGTTAACAGTTTCTCTATTATATAACCTTAATACAATAGTAATGCCAATGTCTCCTATTAAGGAGGCTAAAAGCACTATCCAGACAAAAAGTAGAGAGCAATATGATACAATGTATAAAGTCAGAGCACACTTTACATTAACTTATTAAAACATAACAATCTGACAATGCAGTTAAAGGTCAAGTCTTTTGTATTGTCTACATCTGACATCCAAAGATCTCTCAACTTTCCCTGTAACTCTTGATGAGCAAGATTGCAGCTTTCTTCTTCTACACTTTGTTGATAAGTTTCTTTCTAAATATTATGTTGCATATGAATTTTGCTCTGTCCTCTCTTCCACTTGTAGGTTCGAGAAATTGCCTACAGGATTTACCTTTATCCAAATGCAGATCTGATGGATTGTCTGGAAGAGCTGCTAAAATGCAGATACAAACTGGCCAAACTGGTGGGCTACGACTCCTACGGACACAGAGCCCTAAAGGGAACGATGGCCAAAACACCAGGTTTATAATATGCCTCTACTCTCTTTGCCTCAGCATCAATATAGTTATCAGTAGTCAGTGTTGTAACTGTGTGTTTGTAACTCATATTTCAGTATTTGCTATATTGGTGATCATTTTAAAAGACACCAGATAATTCTTATTTTAGAGGTTTTGTACGAGCTATAGTAGTTCTTTTTCTTTTGTGCCTTTGGCAACTCGTCTCAGATAGTTTTACATGCTGCAACTCAATTTGTATTGCCCTTTGCAGAGACGGTGATGAGCTTTCTTCAGCTGTTAACAGACAAGCTGTCGGACAGGTACAGTCTACTCTTAACAGTTTTTGTCTAAAGATGTGAAAAAATGTACAGACACAATATTCTGTTAGATGGTTGTTATCATGACCTGCTTTCTTTTTGAATAGTCTTTACTATTAAATCAATGCTTCCCTTTATAGTTAACTATAAGTTGGTGCGTGATGCCCAAAAGTCCATACTTTCTAAAATGAGTGACCCGCAGATTTATTTACTCTGGGCAATAGTGATTTCATTAGTTCTTGTCACATTTCCACTGTTGATTCACATTCAGAAGGCCACTGGCTTTTTGTGTTGTTTATAACTTCTTCTGGTTTTTTATGTAAGTATATTCTGTGTGCTTGGTGTGACGCCCCTCCCACTATCTTGGAGGCTGTCCTGGCCAACCTCATCCGGCAGCTTGATCTAGTTCAGCTCGGCGTCCAGGCTATACAAGCTGGTCCTTGTGCTCCTCTCTCCTCGAGATGCATTTTAAGAATTGATTTAATAATTAGAATTTAATACATTGTTTAACTGAGCCAGTTTTCAACATTAGGATTCCTCAAACAGCCCAAAAATATGCAAGCCAGGTGCAACCGAGACTCTAAATTACCCACAGGCTTAATTGTGAGCCTGTTAGCCTGGCAGCCTGACCATAGTGTTACCCTGCCTCCAGCCAAATGCATGCTGGGATAGGCTCTGCCCCCCCCTCCCTCCCTCCCCCCCCCCAACCCCCCGAGTAGACATAGGTTGGTAAAGACTGCAATAAATGCCTCAAGTCAATTAGCTCATAACTTGTTTTTGTCTTTTTTTTATATCTCACAGAACAGCCAAAGACTTTAAGATGATGAGGAACATGAAGAAAAAACTCAATCCTCGTAATTCTGTGAGTGATTTCTTTTGTTCACAACATATTCTTTACATACATGGATATTTTCTTGCAAATATTAACCAGTATGTAATCAGTGTTAAAGGTTTGAAAGTAAAGCTAGGTAGTTAAAGTGTGATTTATGCCTCTGCGTTAAATCTACACCGTGGCTGTGTACGTAGGTACGTGGAGGAACGGATCCTACACCGGACCCTACGCCGTAGCCTGACGTGCACCTCTCGAAAAATCTAACTACATGTCGCTCGGCCGGGGCTTGGTAGCGTTGCATTTCCCCCTACTCATTTCCTGGTTCTCCTTCTCCATAAGCAACATGAAATCAAGAAGAGGGTTAACTTTTCCTGCTACAGATTTCCCACCATGGAAGCATGAATCTTGAGACTTAAGAGTGATTTATGGTTATGCGGAGGCTCCACGCAGAGCTTTCACTGTAGCCTACGTAAGTGGCCTGAAGTTTATACTTGTGCGCTGGTGTCTGCGTCGTTCTAGCATAGCAGGGCCGGCAGAGTGAGTGAGAGAGTGACGGGGATTAGCTTCGGAGTGAGTACCGACTCTAGAGTCCTAGTGGGAGAAACAAAGTGTCTCCCCTGTGCTTTCTGACCACGGTGAGACATCTGTGGCAGGAAAAGTTAACCCTCTCCTTGATTTCATGTTGTTTATGGAGAAGGAAAACCTGAGTAGGAGTGTAGGGGGAAATGCAACGCTACCAAGCCACCAGTGTTGGGGAAGTTACTTTTAAAAAGTATTGTTTGCTCGTTACTCATTACTTCTTAAAAAAGTAATCCGTTACTTTACTTAGTTACCCCCTATGGAATGTAACTTTTTACTTTACTCATTACTTTTTCGTTACTTTTAAAAGCAGGCATCTCTGGCAGAGACTGAAGTTAATTATACAAAAACTATCTTTGACCATAAAGCCAATCTCTGGTTTATCAGTGAAGTGTCTGAACTACGCTGCAGACTGGATTCTCTACTCACAGAGTGACGGCTGATTCATTATGAACGAGTCCAGCGCGGGTTGAATGCACATCAGCAGGTCATCGGCGTTACACGGTTTTAGTGTATGTAATGATCCGTGCATTGTCGTAGACACATGCAGCCTCTTTTCTGGAAATCCTTGCGTGTCCGTGCAACCGTCCACAGCGGTCCGCTGCGTGTATGTATGAGGCCATCTCCACCGCATCCATCTGTGAGGTTGTCAGCTTTATGTCTGCCTGGCTCAGAGCCCCGTCCAGCAAAAAGCCACAAAGCTTAAAACGCTCTCAAAAGTTAGCTTTGGCTGTTTCTCGCTTGCCATGATGCTCTGCTACCAGCCTCTGTCACGTCCCGTGTGGAGCTTTTAAGCGTGCAGCTGAGAAGGCAGTGTCGCTGTCAAATGTCCCTGGGAAAAGTAACGTTGCGCCGAATTGAAAAAGGAACTACGTTTCGTTACCAAATTTTCAGTAGTAGCGCGTTACACCCAACACTGTAAGCCACGTCCAAGCAATGTGTGTTTCCGCGACATGTAGTTAAACTTTTTGAGAGGTGCACATCAGAGGGGTCCGGCGTAGGGTCCGGCATAGGGTACATAGTACGTACGTTAGCCCCGGTGTGGATTTAACTTTAGATTAACTATAATTCAGTTATGTCTATTTGAGTATAATTTGTTTGATATAACATGTAAATAAAATACTCCTCGTCTTATTTTATAGGAGCTCATGCCATGGGATCATCCGTACCTCAGTGGTGTATTGCGTGCTGAAAGGTGAGTAGTTGGTATGTCATGAAACTTCATTTTCAGCCTGCTGTCATTTGATAAAGCCATCTTAATCAGTATCTTTGTGATGGTTTTTAGATGTTTGTAATTCCATATTTTACCAAGGTGTAAGTTGTTATTGTGTCTCAGCTCATCCTCAGGTGTCAGATGTTACAAAAGGTGTTAAGGGAGAAGCATGGGAGTTCTCTCCAACTCCTTTGTAATTCAGGACAATATGATCTGGTGTAATCTGCTGCTTCAGCCTGTTTCTTTTTAATGAAGTTCACTTCTCCCTCCTAGTACTCACCAGAGACTAATAACATGATGGGCCAAACATTCTGGAGAAGTTTTAAATAAATCTTTATTGCAGACCTCATGGATCCCTCATGTGTCCTTTGAATTTAAGCTAGAGAGAGAGAGCGAGAGAGTTCCTAAAGACATTTAGGATGCAGTCTGAAGCGGTTTCCTCTGAGCTGCTTCTGTTTTCTGCTACACACAAGTTTGATTGTTTGTTTTTCTCTCAATCACTCACTCAATCCTTTTCTCTTTATCTCTGCTTTTCCATAAGTAACCATTTGAACTGCAAAGTGTTCAAACCATATTGAAATGAGGCGTGTGTGTTGGTGGGAGGGAGGGGGTATAAACTCAGCAGCAGTCTGTTATTCACTGATTATACACTAGAGTAGTGTTCAAGCTAAACAAGTGTTTTGATTTGGTGGTCTTAATCTTAAGTGCCTCAAAGCAGCATGAATGCATCCATTTTGAGCATGGATGGCCCTCCCCTCGCCCTGAACTCGGGCAGTCTTGTGGCCTTTGTCATACCAGTTGATATCGCAAATGCATAATTGTCAGAGCTACAGAAAGGATGTGCTCGATTTAAAAAGTGTGGTCATTGTCATTCTTTTACATATCTTTAATTGTGTGTATGAGGTTTGCTATAGCAGAGGTCTTTTTTGGACATTTAGTCTCATCTGGTTGTTTTAAATACTTTTGACACTCTCCTCAGTCCACTTCCAGACACAGGTTGATCTTGATTCAAATAAGGCTTTTAATAATAAAACCCTTTTGTTCTGGTTTATGTTTTGCTCATGGCAGGTACAACATAGAGCCCAGTCTGTACAGTCCGTATTTGTCTCTGGGTGCCTGTATGGAGGGTTTGAACAACCTCTTCTCTCAGCTGTACGGTGTGTCCCTCATGTCCGAACACCCCAGTGCTGGAGAGGTCTGGAGCGAGGATGTCCGCAAACTGGTAGATCTTACTAATAGTGCAAAATGTCTGGGATTGTGTTGAATCAATGCCTCCTTCTAATATGATGTTGGTTGAAGTCTGTTTTATGTCCTATGTTGTAGATCGGGTTTCTACAATCTGGTAGCAAAGGTCTATATATTTCAAAGATTTTCTGGTGTGTGTGTGTGTGTGTGTGTGTGTGTGTGTGTGTGTGTGTGTGTGTGTGTGTGTGTGTTCCCAGGCTGTGGTACATGAGACAGAGGGATTATTGGGATATATCTACTGCGACTTTTACCACCGGCAGCATAAACCTCAACAGGTGTGCATACACGCATTCATCTATATAGTCTTCACAGGTTCATGTTAGTTTCTCCGCTGAAAATAGGGCTCTCCATATTTTAATCATGCTGTTGTGCTCCAATGCTACATTCTTAATTAATTCAGTGATAAAATATGCATCTACATTATATTTTTTTTTCTTCTATCAATTTCACCTTCCCTGCCCACCACCACCTCCTTGTCCTCCTCCTCCCAGGACTGTCACTTCACCATCCGTGGTGGCCGCTGGTGCCAGGAAACGGGTCAGTACCAGCTTCCAGTTGTGGTGCTGATGCTGAGTCTGCCCCACCCGACCAAGAGCGCCCCCACACTGCTTACGCCAGGCATGATGGAGAACCTCTTCCATGAAATGGGACACGCCATGCACTCCATGCTGGGACGCACTCGCTACCAGCATGTGACAGGTGAGGTGTGAGCACAGATTGGACACTGTAACCATGGGCAACTTACTTAAGACATAATCGAGAATTGTACACGTATCATTCAGTAGGTGTTATTCAAACTGTTTACCTGGCAGACGATAAAGCAAATGTTCAACATTTTATGAGCTCTGTATCTTAAAGTGGTGGATATGCAGTTCCCAAATGTCACAAGCTAGAATTATGTTGTTAGATATGGAGCTATAGGTTATTCATTACAGTGTGACAAGTGAAAATGGAGTGTAAATCCAATTAAGTGTGAGCCCCAAGGAGAGCTTTAGATTATCCTTGGCTACCAAAGCTGTCATTTGATACCGTTTCACTTGTCAGTTAAAACTGCTCAATTTCTTCTCTCTGGTAATTCAAGATCCCAAAAGTATTTATTTTACAATAATAACAATATCCATTACCTTGACTTTTTTTTCCTCAGCGGACACCATGTTTACAGCAGTTTAGACATGCTACTTGAATCACAATTATATCTGAAAGCTCATAACAGTTGCATTACCAGTGACTTAATACTATCTTTTTTTACTTCTCTAAATCTATTTTTATATCAGATGTTGTACTTGATATTGCATTTAAACATCTGTGGAAGGTTAAAAGGATGTACAGTACCGAGCACATTGCAGTTGTATGTCAGGTCAATTCTGGTCTGGTTCGTCAGACCTTCCTTTTGTTTTAATTTGTGTGTTCTTATGTCTAAGCTTTGACGTCTCTCCTCCAGGAACCAGATGTGCGACTGACTTCGCTGAAGTCCCATCCATCCTCATGGAGTACTTTGCCACTGACTATAGAGTCCTCAGCCAGTTTGCACGCCATTATGAAACTGGACAGGTACGCTTAAACCTCAGAATAAAGACCAACTTGAAACTCTAAAAAACATTACTCAATGGTTGCGGGGGGTATTTTCCAATACATCATAATTTTAGTGATATTAACACCTTCATATTTCATTTTAGCTGTGATGTTCATTGATCGGCTGTCGACCTTGAAACATTATTAAAAAGGATGGACTTTCATAAGATGAAAATGATGTCCTGCTAGTTCTTACTGGTTTATTCTGTCTGTGTCATTGTCTGCTCAGCCTCTGCCTGAGAGCATGGTGGCTCGCCTTTGTGAGTCAAAGAAGGTGTGCGGAGCCGCAGACATCCAGTTGCAGGTATGACCAACCTCACACACACACCACTTACAATTATATCTAAAAGTAATTTTCACTTTTACAAGAACACCCAACTCAAAAAAAAGAGTGTTGAGTGATGAATAATCAAGCCTCCAGTCCCTTTTAATGTATACAATTTACCAGCATCTTGGGGGCAACACAAGCTTCTTTTTTCGACTTGGTGTTCATGAAATCAATACTGACTTTGTCAGATATTAGGTTAAATTATTAAACCTTATCACCCCTTTACCTTGTTGAAGGCTGCCGGTTTTGGCCTTATCTGTCTTTTAGCTGGTTTACGGAACGGAGATTACACAGTCCTAAACTGCTTTAAATTTCTTATTGATGGAAAATATACAGAGTTTAAAAACATATATTCTACCACTGCAGAGCAACCCATAGCATTTGTTTTCTTTTAATATGTTTGTATGTGACTGATTTAGTAGGAAATGTGTTTTTATTTTTCCTGGCAGATTTTCTATGCTGTCTTGGACCAGATCTACCACAGCAAACCTCAGAACCGCTCCACCACAGAAATCCTGAAGGAGATGCAGCAGAAATTCTACGGCTTGCCTTATACGCCCAATACGGTACATCCTCAACTGTCTTTGTGCTATTTAGTGCACTGTCTTTGACTTCTTCTGAGTAGCTTGGCTCTTTATGACTGTGTCTTTAGGTCTATTGCAGTCCTTGAGGTGGATGACAATTTAGGGGAAGTTCTGTGCATGTTTCCCTAAAGACTCTCTTCTCACTGCTTAGTTGATCACAGCACATAAAACAACACATACTTGACTGAGGAGTCGTTTTAGCTTTCTACTCTATATGTCCTTCTCTTTCCTTTCTTTCTGGTATTATATCTTTTACCCATGCACAGCAGCGTTTAAGGGATTAAAGCCTTTTTTTGAAGCTCTGCTACAATAACAAGCAGAGGTATACTTTGAATGAGCATTCCCTGGGGGGGGGGGGGATATTTGAAAGTCTTCCTCCCGGTCCTTTAATGAAAAAAGCTCTCAATTCCCCCACTTTTGCAGCTGTGGGCGGGTGGATGAGGCCAGGAGGGAGAACAGGAATCAAACAGTCATAATTTAGCGAGGAATGGCCTTCATAGAGCATTAACTCTGGGCTATAATTATGTGGGGTGCCATCAGGAATAGAGATTACAGAACTGCTGTATATTCTCCCAAACGTCAGTGTGCCGGCCAGCGTTTCTCCTCACAGGAGTCCTCCCACTCTCCTGCTTGTGCACTGCTTTGTAGCTCCCTCTCTAGAGATTGTGGTTTATGTTATATAGTTTCCCACTGTCGCAGTCGTTCCTCTTCAACTTTTCAAACCACACTGAAAGCTCTAACAGACACTTTGCCTCTGTGTGCACAGTTAACTGCAGCAGGATCGTTTTCCTCATTTGAACTCTCACAGAAACTGGGGATGATTGCAGCGCTTAAGTTTCTTGAATTGGATCATCATTGGATCAGAGCAAGTGAAAACAGATTTGTTTAGATCCTTCAATGACAGACTCTACTTAAACTTGTTTCTTTTTTAAAATTCGCCCTCTGTGTGTCTCTCTCTTCACCCGTCCTCATGGAAACACGGCTCAGGAAACGTTTCCACAGCAAAGTGAACATTTGAGTGGCTAATAGGTTACGGAGAGCCACAGATTATAAACATTAGGGTGATGCTGACGTGTATAGTTTATAGAGCATGGTTATCATTTCCCGCTGTGTGCAGAGAGAGAGGATCAGCTGTGAGTAACATAGACCACATGCTCACCCTTGAGCTGAAGATAATATTTGGAAATAAATGTCAGAAAGCAAGGTGTTCTGCTTGTGTGTGTTGACAATTCTTTAATCTGCGAGTCTTGGTTTAAATGCATCATGGCCAAGTAGTCGTGCCTCTTTTTTGATAAGCATCATTTTTAATGCATACAACATATAATCCACATTCCCCTTCAAAACTGTGGAAATGCAGCTTAGCACAAGTTAAGTTTAAAAAGAACAAAAAGTGTTTTATCTCACTTACAAGAGGAGCAGAGTAAAAAGCCTTTGCTGACTTTGTCTCCTTTTGTATGTAAGGATCAAAAGGATATTTCGCTGACATGTTACCCACTTGCACTCTCTTACAAAAGTTGACATTAATCATTTGATGCAAGGCAAAGGGTTTAGAAAAAAAAGAGGAGCTTGGAAGTCTGAAAATCATTTTTGTGGCACATTTTGACAAAGTGTTTAAAGCGTCTTGTCAAAGACTCACACTAAACAGCTCTTCAATAGCTGCTTATTTGTTTCCAGAATATGTGAGGCCATAAACCACATCGAAAATACAATGGAATCAAATAGTCTTCAGATGAAAGGCTCGCTCTCCCATAGATTTAAAACTTGAACAACGATAAAGCACAAAACAGCTTTTTGTTTTGCTTTTTTCAATATTTGAACTTTTTAATGCATGCATCAGAATAATTTTTTGTCAGTGTGTGAATGAACTCCAAACAGCTCAAACAGACTTCTAACTTACATTACAGAAGCAATGTGTCACTGCTGCGTAGGGCTGACAAAGCAAACTCAGTCAACTTTATCTTGCCCGTGGTTTTCTGAGCCAGGACTTCTCTCCGGAGTGCTATTTACTCTTGTTAAAGTCACCGCAGCCCAGAGGAGTCTCGTCAAGTTGACACTTTCAAGCTTAAGCATTTTTAACGGTATTGGATCGAAGATGAGCAGGCAGCCCCCAGTTTAAGCTCTCAAATAGTTTCAAAGGTTATTACACTTTGTTATCCAGTATAGGGCTGCGTGATAGGAGGAAAATATGCGATATGCGATAACGTTGTTGAATATCGCGATAATGATATTACTTGTGTTAAATAAACCGATATTAAAGTGTTCTCAGTTCTGCTGCTTTCAGCATTCCGCTAAAATACAACACATTGCTTGTTGAATTTAAAACGATGAAAGGAAATCATTTCCAACATTCTTTTATTGAACAAATTGAACATTAAATTGAACATTAACGGCACCACTAAAGAATGACCGATACATTATAAAGTGCAGTTTTCTACTGATATTTTTTTTCAACTAATGCAAACAATCTCTGAGTGTCTTTCGCGATGTGTCGCAGCCTTTCGCAGAACTATGTATTGTGCAGCCCTAATCCAGTAATGTCATTTGAAGGTATTTATTTATCTTGAAAGTGCATGTAATATACTATACTTTTTTAGCAGGTGTCTTTTAGTGAGGCTGTTTTTAGATTAGGTGTCCACTTTCAGTATTTTAATTCAGCCTGTCCTCCATTACAAGGACTTTAAACGGCTTTATAGGCATAACCAGGCTAACACATTTTTATTGGAATTAATGCATAATCATTTCAAGGATCCATTTCTCCTTGCTATGCCTTCTACCTCTGACTCAGTATGTTATAATAAAGTGTAGACGCAGAGGTAGCGATAATGATTTCACAATACCACCCTGTCAATATAATTGGAAAAATGATGAAACACACTTTTGGTCAATATTTACTAGTGCAGTGCCCGTTTTAAAACATGCCTGCTTGGAACATGCCGATGGCTTGGCCCGTGGTATTGCTGCTTGTAGCTTTGTCCAGAACCATTGTTCACCGAAATAACTTACAGAAGGACCTCAAAGCAACCCAACTGTGTACTAATGACTTACTTTGTACTTCTACTTCAGAGGAAAACGTTGTACTACAACATTTACCTGACAGAGAAATGTTACCTGTTACGTTGGAGATTCAGGTTTTACTCACAAAATTTACAAATTTACAGCTCACAGCAGCTTAATACGATATAGTGTCTGACTTTTGTTTGATATCTAGTGTCGGCAATTTTATTGCGTTAGCTCTGAGTGAATTTAAATTGGGATTTTACTGTGAAGGGTAGACATGGAAGAAGTGAAGCCTGCGTTATGCCATTGTTTGTTTTTTTTCCTCAACCTTTATTGTGCGGTGGCTATATTTAGATTAATCAATATTTATTAATATTCAACACTGTCCAAACTGCTCCAAATTCCAAACGACAAGTTCATTGGGTAGCAATACACCCGCCAAGTGTAAAGTAGATGGGATAAACTGTTCTTGAGATATTTAAAAGGAAACAAAGAGGGTCCTCACTTTATAGTTAGATGTCATTAATATTATTTCTAATATTAAACAACAAGTATTTAATGCCTTATTAATTCTGTACTCAGGTCTCCCTTGAAAGTTAGATCTCAGTCTCAATGGGTCTTATCTGATTAAAGCTGCCATAGTTAATATTTTGATATTAACAATCGATCACATGACTGTGTAATTTCAAATTCAAGATTCTTTTATTCAAGTCTACCTCAGCTCTTTGGGGCTTTTTGGATTCTTTTAATTAATTGTTTTGGTGAAGAGTCAGATATTTCCCTCTGGAGATTAAATACAGGTTATATATATAAATGTGGAGTGAAAATTGGACAAACAAGACTCCACATAAGTGCTAATGTTACTTCATGTCTACTGCATTTGTAAATTTGCAACAGTTTGCTAACAACTTCTTCATAACAACTGGGTGATAATTTGTCAAATAGAGGATTACAGGAAATACAGTGACCTGCATTATAGGGCATCCTAGTCATTAAAAATTTAAAATCACTTTAATTACCAAACACAATAAAAGGTACCAGGATTTATTCTGGCACGTACAAATTGATTCAGACAATTAATTCACTTTCAGCTGGAGTATAAATCATTAACATGTTTAAAGTTGTTATTTTATGTGGAGGTAGAAGGAGGCGTCTGCATTCTGGTATGGTTTTGTTAACTATGGCAGCTGCTGTCTTTTCTAAATGGCTGAATGTTTGAGTGTTTGCCAGCTGAATTCCCCCAGTCTCCCCGTTTTCAGAGATCATAAAAGAGCTTGTCTTTATAGATATGGAAAGGGGCCCCCTCAGGCAACTGCAGGGAGAACAGAAGAGAGGAGAAGGGGGCTTTCTACCATTTAGGAATTTCCATGTTTTGTCCTTTTTAAAGAAGGAGCTGGCTGGTTGTGATTTAATGTTTTATTATAGGGGTTTATTGGAGGAAAATTTGTTTTTTTTTATTACACCAATATAATGACATTAACAAAGACAATAGAGGAAGCTTAAAAGATGAAAAAAGTGTTTGACATGTTTTTCAGCAGACATTTAAGTTTTATGATTTACTTTTTAAATATCCACTTGTTTAGTTGCAGTGCCAAAACTAGAACTGGATTTAGTTTTTGTTTTTCAATTTCAGTGTCTGAAGATGATTTTATCCCGAGTTTGAGTTGTAGTTACCTTCTTCAGCCTCACTATTTTACCTTTTTACGAGCAGAAACATTTAAGGCTGTGATGTCCTCCCTCTGCCACACTGCTTCCTCACCACACTCACTGTATCCAACAAACCCACCATTTTTGAATTTAGTCAAAAGCTGATATAGTGTCCCATGGGATAAATGCAAGCTCTCTTTGTGTAATTTCTTTATTTGGGAGCCAGAGTTAACTTCTATCACTTCTCCTCCTCTCGGTGAGTTTGTTCTGTCACATCCAGTCTGGTGAAGTAGAACCTGTTGATGTCCAGATTATTTTAAACTGTCTTTTCACTCAGGTGAAGGTGATAATATTGTGGCGTCATTTCATTTTTTTTTTTTATATCCTCCATAGGCATGGCAGCTGAGATTCAGCCACCTGATTGGCTACGGGGCCAAGTACTACTCCTACCTCATGTCCCGGGCCGTGGCCTCAATGGTATGGAAACAGTGCTTCGTACAGGATCCTTTAAACAGGTGAGACAGCTGCTTAGGGTTAAAAATTCAATAACAAACTATCAAATCGAGTAGGCAGAAATGGGAGGGAAAATGTTCATCTTTCCTGCAATGTCCTCACCTTCTTACATAAGACAAGCTCAAATTGGGCATTTCCTATCCAATAAACTTCTGTATGGGAGGAAACGGGTTTAGAGCAATATAGCCATTTCCTGCTTAAGGTGGAGAATTGCAAGTGCCCCGCAGTTTACCTTTTTCATGATACCCTATCCCTCCCCTTTAAAGCAGAGTGCCCTCCACAGCTACAGGTGCATCTTCATGTGGATGTATCTCCTGTAGCTTTTGTGTAATGTTTGCAGGCATAGGTTTATGTTTCTTGAGAAATCTTGACGCTGCTACTTTTCAGATGCTAACTTTGACGATGATTTTTCGATCGATTGTTTTGGAATTGATTTTAATAAGTTGCCATATTGGATTATAGAATTATTAATTGATTTGCATCACAGTGATGAAAATGACTAATTTAATGATTCAATTTCAAGTCAAAACAATTTGAAAGTGTCCAACGGTAGAATCACAAAGTCATGAGGTTCAGAGGCATAATTTACAGCTTAGAAAAGTTATAGGTTCAGCTCCTGTACTTCTGTTTCCACAGAGCTGTAAGATATATTTTGGTTAACCCACAGCCTTCACTCTCTTTTTAGTCACTCGTTACATTGTGTTCATGGTGAGAGAGTCGCACAAAAAGCACAGCGTAAACCTGTTTTGCGTTTAAATTGCTGAGACAGATGCCTCCTGACAGGCCGCCTTCTCCTGGATACTGTTTAAGTCTGTGCTGCCTGACATTAAACATGACATTAATATGAAACTCACGCCGACTTGGCAGGTGCTATAATTCACAGACACTCACCAGCATCCAGACCCTCCCTTAACACAAGTGTTTGCCCCTTGACAAAGCACAAAGGCTTTGTTTTGAAAAACAAAGCCTCCCCCGTTCCTCCATCGAGTGAAGCCAAGCAGCGTTTTCCCCCTGCCAGTCTTTTCTCTTCTTTCCTTTTCCTTTTTTTTCTTCCCTTTTCTTGTTGTTTGCTGTCTCTCAGTCTTCCTATCTTCCATCTACCTCTAAGATAGTTTTAGGTCCACCTGCAGTTGTCCTGCAGTCAGTTCTCTGTTTCCTGTCATTCCGTTGTGAACAGGCAGCTTAGGAGACTTGGCCCTGGGCTCTGAGTGGCAGTGGTGGAGGGGTTGACAGGGGAGAATACAGGTGTCTGTAACCTTATCTCATTCTCTTCTGTTTGCCTTTCCTTTGCTCTCTTTCTTTTTGTCAGGGACATGGGTGAGCGTTACCGTCAGGAGATGCTGGCCCATGGAGGAGCCAAAGAGCCCATGCTGATGGTGGAAGGTAATTTACCATGTCCAACCTTTTTTTCCCCCTAAAATACTAAAAGAATATATTTTTTATTTTCTTTACCAGTTCATCTCAACATGATTGGGTTACATCAGACTTAGGAATTGCACTTCTAGGCCTTAGTTCTCCACTATTTTTTCATGTCATTCCACCTCGTACTCTACAGGACCCTCCCCAGGGAAGATTTAGCTGTTTTGTACCATAGTTTAACAGTTTCAGGATTCCCCAGAGTTCATCTCTAGGCTTTTTTCAGCTTATGAATTAAAGTGTCAGTCCAATAGTTTCCAGTAGCACCAGTAAGTCTCCTCGCATATGAGGCAGAACAACATTCTTGGATAAACATACTGATTACTAGTTACAATTAGTGTCGGTGAAAAAATGTCCACACATAAAATGTTAGATAATGTGTAACTAAGAATTATAAAGTAACTAAATTAATATATTGTGAACTAGTACTTTGATTTGTTACCATTTTTACAGATTTGACAAAATTTCTTTTTTTGTGATCAAGTTGTTAAAATAAAATGATACAGAGATTACAGAAGAGATAAAGAAATTACATAATAGATAAAACAATACATGAAAACCGTAAACATTGTAATATATTACAAGTATCATAAGACAACCCAGTTTTTCCCAGGAAGATTATCAATTAGCAATAACTTGGGGCAAATAGATATTTATATATTAAGTATGATTGACAAGGCTTCTTGATGTTCATTACGGTCCTATAACTTCACCAGTAAAGATTGTATTGAACATCATCTGAGGGTAAACTTGGCTTGAGTTTGTCATCAGACAGAAGCAGCTGTGTGTTCCATTAGTCAGGTTGTATTTTTTTTCATGTGTTCACAGCTGCTGCTGTTGTGGTTTGGCTTGCTCTGTGCTTTAGCTTCAACATTGGCACCTTTTTGTTTTAGCAATTTAACACACTTCCCAAGGTTTTTTTTAATCTTTGTAATAAACTGTCAAGTCAGCTCCCTCTGGCAACCACACATGATTCATGCTAGTCCAACCCTTTTCTAAGGTCACTTATTTGCTCTGCTTTAAAAAATAAATAAAATCTTAACTCAATAACATTACACATTATGCTGTTTGTTTTTTTAGAACAGTAAAAATCCAGAAGGCAGGAAAGACAGACATTGAATGATTACAGGTTTGAGCCCTAAAAACTGCTGACTCTGCAGGACTGAAAACACAGATTGGTGCATTCCACTTTGCGTTTAACCAAACAAATGTCAGTCACGCTAGCAGCGTGGCTCTAGACATGGCAACGTCGGTCGGTTGGTCCATAACTTTGGTCCAGACTGAAATATCTAACTATCTAATAACTAACTTTCGGATAGATTGCCATGAAATGTAATATTCCCCTCAGGATTAATCGCTAATAACTTTGGTGATCCTCTTCAGTTTGTTCGATATTTTGATTTATGAAGAAATACCGGCAAAACTAATGACATTCCCATCAGCCTCATCTGTACTTTGTGTTTATTGCTAAGTATTAAATGTTAGCATGCCAACACCCTAAACTACAGTGGTGGACATGGTAAACAATATACTTGCTAAACAACAGCATGTTATCATTGTCATTATGAGCATGTTCTCATGCTGATATTAGCATTTAGCTCAAAGCAGCGCTATTCCTCAGTACAGCCTCACAGAGCTGCTAGCATGGCTGGAGAAGTCTTGCTTGGCTATGTGCTTAAGTGTCTCTTGTTTTTCTGTTTGTAACGCTCAAACTGTAGTAATAGCGCCTTCCATTTACCTCGGAACTCGGAAGCCGAAGCTGGGAATGACGTCGCACCCGAGTTGAATGCGTTCCATTTACAATTCGGATTTTCATTGTTTTCATTAGCTCTAGCCGGGTTAGCCATTGTTAGCAATGCCAGTTTATAACAACGCATTACACTGTTTATAGTGCATACCAACATGTCCACAGATAGAAGTTGGACAGCACTGTGTGTACGACTGATTTAGTGAGACACAAATAGGACAGAAGTGCTTATATCTGTATGTTACTACAGCTGTCACAACTGTTGATGCACGAAGCAGCCATGTTGGATTTTTAGCTCGGGGTACTCGGTTGTCCGAGTTCCAAGCTCGGAAAGCCGAGGTCAGGGGGCGTGCTTCCGACTTTAAACCTCGGAAAATCCGACTTCAGAGTACAAATGGAACGCACTATAAATCAGCTTCAACTTTAATATTGGAGTGACAGGCAAAACAAACTACTTCCTCCTGTTGCCCTCTTCCCTTCATCCTCCCATCAGTTCATCCTCCCCTCCTTGAGCAGTCACTGTGGCATGTCTGGACAGGACAACAGAAGAGAAGGTGAGAGGAGAGGGAGCAGTAATATCGGGTGACATTTGGGAGTGTACTGTAAATCTCTCCCCCAGGGTCACCTCCTCCCTCCTCCCTCAGATTGTCCCTCTGACAGCTCCAACCAGGGCTGTGCCCAGCCTCTGAAATTACACCCACCAACAGATCAGATCCTTGTTATTAGATCTACTGTCCAATTAACTGTTGTTAAACTGACAATACTGGCTTTTATGGCTCCCTTTGAAGTGAGTGCAACTCTAATTAAAGGCCAAGGCCCTGTGTGCAGAATAGTTATCAGGGTCATAATGATCCCTCTGGCTGTCTTTCCCAGCCATAAGTCATTGTATAATACTGTAAAAATGTCCGCTTGGGGAACAATACAAAATAATTTCATTTTATAATGGAACATGTAGATCAAATTAAGAGCCTTGCAATGGTTAGATGTTAGTTCCAGTTTCAGATTTTGGCAGTTTCCCTTACAAATATTTTCAGTCCACCCCGTGCACCTGCATTTATAATAATCTTCTGAAAACCTATTTATTTCTTTTTTATCATCATAAAATCTATTCCATGTCTGGAGAAATGCTCAAACTAAGATAAAATGTCTCCATATTTTTTTAAAAAGATCCATCCAGGCACCCTGCCATTTGATGGCCTTATATGTCCTCATAATTGACCTTAACATCATGAAATCCATAGTCAGAGTTATAAAAGTACATCAGTGCATGTGCTGAAACATTTAGCTTTTCACCACTATTTGCTGTGGGGTTGAGAGGTTCATAGAGACCATCTTGAATTCCTTTTGGGGAATGGAAAAGGATTTTGAATAAAAAGGCCCCTTTTATATTTATGCCAGAAGAGAGGAGAAGACTAGAGGAAGGACACAGAATCCAGATCCAACCCATTACACATAATCTTTTCAAACAAAGACCCTTGTAAATGGAGGTGTGTAACATTTCCCTGCTATCCCCTTTGGCGAGGGTGTAGAGGGGGCACATGGGCACACAGGGAACCGGAGCAGGCCCGGCAAGGCTAATCAGAGGCCAGTCTTTATCTGCATGGTTCCCTCCCCGCTACTGGATGTTTCCCAGAAAAGACAGTGTTGAAATGTAAACCTGGGTATTAAACCCAGAGCAGCAGCATCAGGACTGAGTGAACAAGTCAGAGAAAAAGTAAAAGTAAGAGGGAAGAAAATGGAGAGAAAGGGAAGGCGAGAGTGAAAGGTGATCAACTGACTGAACTGAACCTCGGCTCCTGCCACAGAGAGGGCTTTCATGGCCCAGACTGTTCCCATAGCCCCGACCGCCGAGCACAGAAAATGGATCTACAGCTTGGTAGCCGAGTTCTTTGTCCGGAGGCAGCGTGGCTGAATAGTTCTTATGGTTGCTCGCATAGTTGCTAATAAACTCCAAGAGCACGGTGGTCTGTACAGTCCCACAGCACTTTTGTGACAATGATGTATAGTTCCGTCTAAACCAGAGAAGAGGAACTTCCCAGCGAAGATGTAAATCTGCAGAAATAATTCATAGCCCTTACTTATAAAACAGACATGATTTGTGATGAAAATTATCTTTTAGTGCTCCATACAGCGCATGTTCAGAGGGAAATGTCTCATCCATGACTTACTGACGGTAGTTTAGGCCTTTTGATAACCACAACGCTTTGAAGAAATAAATGATAAAAGAAAGAGAAGAAATACTTGACAATACTTGTCATCGCTACAGACATGGATGACAAATTATTTTACCTTTTACGTGATGGAAATGTAACCAAAAGAATGAATTTTAAATAAGTGTGACACTTGCAGAAATAGTTTTAGGTGTGTCTCCGGGCCTGAGAAGTGTCTTGAGTTTTCACAAAGAAAATGTATTAACAAAACACAAGTGTGTACAGCCGTGCTAGCAGCTCTGTGAGACTGTACTTTGCCACGGAAAATGCTAGATCAGATCTGCTAGATGTGACGATGTAGTTAAGTTTAGGCATGAGGAGTGGGGATTGGTTAGTGTTACGCCCCAGTCTAGGGCTGCCTAGGACGCAACATGAAAAGGCCCCATCTTCCCCGTCTCCCAAATAGCCACAAACAATTATGTGTTTGGATAACAGCAAACTTATTTATTTTACAGAGAACGAAAATATATACATAACATATAAACGTATAAGGCTTCAGGGGGACTACCACCTAAATAACAAACAAAACAATTCTAACTGGGAGATAAGAAAGAAACTAACCTAACAAACAAAAGGGCAAAACAAATGACAAAAGACTTAACCTCCCTAACTAACAAAACAGGAGAAAACAAGATTAACACACCTGGCGGTCCACCCTTACCAAACAAAACAGAAACAATATCTAATCTAAACCAAAGTTGCACAAAGCAAAAGTGTGGCCGGTTGGGAGATGAGGAGAACGAGGAATGCCTGCTGCCCACCGACGGCCACCATCTTGGCTCCTTATATCTGGGTGGTTTCCCCAGCTGCAGCCAATCACAGGTTCGGGCCTGAAACCTCTCCACCAATCCTCTTACGGCTATGGCACACCCCTATTTGCATGTGAAATTGAACACAACAGAAAAAAACACAGGGCACACACAGCAGACCAAAGAAACAATATGACCACAGTCATAACAGTTAGGGTTAGGGTAAGAATAACAGGGTAAGCCAATCAGAGGCAGAATAAGGCAAAAATAAGGCGGGCCACGAGGCACGTCCTGTGATGTCGACACGTCTAGGGAGTCCGATATAGTATCTACCCTTTTCCACATGCAGTGCGCTGAGCTAAATGCTAACATGCAGATGTTTATCATGTTTTTTTAGTTTATCATGTTAGCATGCTAACATTTTCTAATAGGAACTGAAGACTGAGTTCATTCAACCTTTATTCAACCCTTATTTACAATGACATTGATACACAAAAGAACAACAAAGAGATATACTAACAGAGAAGAGGCACTACCAAGCGCCATTAAAACTTAGGGAAAATAATTGAATAGATAAATGTATAAAACAATACAGTTATGTATTTTAGCCTGCAATTAGGGTAGATAGTAAAATACTTAAATGTAAAATAAAATACAGTTCTGTAAAACAACTACAAATAGTGGTTGTGATGTTTAAGGAACTGTTTTTCCAAGTTCAGACCTAGCTTGTGGAACATGAACAGCGGAGGCTGATGGGGGATGTCATTAGTTTTGCAGGTATTTAATCATAAACCAAAGTATTGAACAAAGTTAAGTTTTGACTTGATGAAGTCTGAGGATCACCAGAGTTATTCTTCAGTTATAATTCCTGCCAATTTCATGGCAATCCATCCAAAGGTTGTTGAAATATGTCCCTTAAAACCACAAATGTGAACCTCATGGTGGCGCTAGAGAAAATGTCAGGGCATCACTAAAGTCAGAAGGATTCATCTTTAGGGGACCATTCATGGTCAAATGTAATGTAAATCCACACAATAGTTGAGTTACTTCAGTCAGGACCGACCAACAGACCAACCCCAGTAGAGTCACACTTCTTCCGTGGCTAAAAATCATCCCTATGCATAAACATTTCTTTAAAAAAACATGTTAGATCCAAGGTAGATACATTTCTCAGAATGTGAACATATTAACTTGCATAAATCTGATTGTGCATTTTAATACAGATTCATTTTATGCGTGTTTAGGTGGGAAAAGTTTTCTTACATTAAGAGTTGTGTAGGGTTTATTCTCAATAACATTGCAGGTTTTTTCTTCTTTTGTGAAGGCACTTACTCAACAAAGAGCCTCCCTGTGCAGTGTTTGTCATCACCCTTGTCTTGCTTGCTTTCTGGGCTTGTCTGTAAGTATTGTTTGTAGGAAAAGCTTCCTGAACTTCAAAGGAGTAATTACAGAGGCAGTGAGGTTTGCCTCCAGGTTTGACAGAGGTAACTGCTTTTCACACCTCCACATGTTTCGAATGGTTACAAGCAGCGGCTGAACGGCTTCTGAAGCAGCCAGAAACATGTTTTGAAATGTGTGATCATAAACTCTTAAGTGACCAAGAGCTCATGCAGGGAATAGGACACCACAAAGGCTCAAGTTACTGCACGCTGCAGTCTGTTCCCATTTTTGAATGTAGAAATGTGGCGCAATGCTGCTCCCTTCAACTTGCATGTGGGTGTAATTAGCCTATAAACCTAACAATTAAATAATGAAAGAACAGAACGCAGCCAGCCCAAGGGTCTGGGATCAGTGGCTGTTATAAAACAGCCAGTTTCAGCTAAGCCCTCTGATTGGTCAAAGACACTTTCCAACAGTGATGATTAGTGCTCTAATAGCAGAATACAGTTGTTGTTTTTTTAAAGTGTAAAAGTGCTTGCTACCCTTACTTTCAGGGAACCAAGAAATACATTTTTGTTTATTTTGTAGAAAAGCTGCACTACTCCAAAGGTTGTTCAATAGTCAAATATGCATGTTCATAGTAACGATCAAAATCTTAAAATTAAACCCATATTTAAAATTTTCCCCAAAATGTGAATACTGTTTATTTATCCGTTTAATGTCGGTCATCAGACACATTACTCCCATTTTCAGAAAAAACTCTTGCTAGGTGGTAACTCGGATGTTTGATAGATTCAACCAGCAGTAGCTGCAGGCTGTGCAGCAATTTTAAAACATTTCGAGTGAGTTTGTGTCCCCAGAGCTGTCATTACCAAGGCTCAGAGCTGTTAGCCAGCCACATTAAGTCTTCATTTGACTGATACCCATCACCCACCACCCATTAAGTAAATCAATTATTTTGTGTATGTTCTCCTGTAAGAGATAAAGCTCTGTTTAATTGAAAGATGTTTTTTGTTTTGTTTTTTACTTTCTAGAAAAATATTAGAAGTTACAGCTTCTTTTGGTGCTCAGGGAGGACATGGTAACAGATTTAAATATTCACAAAGATTTACATGTTTAGTAATTTTGTTATTAAAGCAAGTGGCACAAGCCAAAACCTATGTTTCAGTACACTGTCGATATAAAATAAATTGCTCTGGTCTATATTGAGAAAATAACTATTTTAGACTAAATGAAGTCGAGCTAAAGAAGAGGGTCTCTGATTTAAACTTTCCCAGACCAGCTTAGAAAGATTGGGCAGGGATAGAGAATGAGTAGTGCACTTTGCTTCCCCCAACAAGTCTTGAAGTACCCTTGAGCAAGGTACTCAACTGCCAATAGCTCCAGTGGTGCTGTTCAGTGGCCAGCAGTTTGTCTGAGAATACAGTTGTTTAGAAAGATCCACTGGTATTTTAAATACTTTGTTCGTTATTTGTCTTTTAACACCTGGCCAAACTCTGGTGGCCAAGTTGGCTACACTCCAGGCCCTGAAATGACTGTAATGGGTAGACGCCTTGTTCGTCAATGGTCGTGTCAGTACCATTATGAATGGAAATGGAAACTCTTAAATATGAGATGACTTACACTGCAAAGCTTCTGTCCTAAGGCTCCCCTAACAATGGACAACAAGCACAGCCTATGTTTAGTTTGGCTCTGCGTGTCCTCGGTGCGTCGCCAAGAGTGAGTGTATAGTTCTGCCCACTGTAATGCTGTCAACTGTTGTAAACCATAGAGGCTGGGAATACTTTTCACCAAAGTAGTTCCAGAGAGGTCTGTGGATGAACCCGTGTGTAGGTACACTGTATCTGGGGAAAAAACCAAAACACATTGCTGTTGAACTATTCGATGTAAACTTTCAAAGCTGTGAGCACTGCAAATACAATTCTATTCACTTCCATTGTGTTGGGGTGGAGGCACATATTTTAAAAACCTGGACAAATATATCTAAAGCTATGATCATTCATGGAATTTGGGTGAGACGGTCCTTTTTTAAATGCAAATGAATGAATGTGTGCAAAAGAATGTCTCGGTTTTTATGGTCATAGCAGTGTAAGCGGTTTCTACACACATTATTGTGATTCATACTGTAGTTTACCTTGCACAGCTGCACCATTAACATGTGCGGTGCATCCAGTTTCAGCTTTAGTGCTCACTTTTTTTGTACCCTGTCTGTTTTGCCTGACTCAGTCCCACCTCCTTGTGTGTATCTATAAAAGCAGCTTCTCTGATCAGATACTCCTCCACAGTGTTATTATGACTTTGAGGTTATCTGTGCATTCCTCTCAAACTCTCCCAGGGATGTGGGTTGAGAAAAGACTCGCTGCTTATTGTTGTACCTCTCTTCATCTACTGTCGGTCGCCGTGTGAGACCCAGGTGCTGACACCCAGGTGCTGACACCCCAAGCTGTTGGTGATGAGAAGCCGGCGAGGGCGCTGTTGTTTACCTGACTAACCTCTTTCATGATCACGCCTCCCTTTCCATCTCTTACTTTCTCACTCTCTTTCTCTCCCCTCCTCCTCTCTCTGCTTCTCTCATCACTCTTGTCATGGTAACCCGGCTTGTTTAACACACTAACTTGTGGCAGGCGAGGCTCCAGACATCAGATCCCCCCCTGTAGACACAGTCAGGAAATTACTAATTACTAATCTATTAGAGAAAGTGCTGGTGACGCTGCAGACAGTGTACAGAGAGTTCAAATTAGTAGCTGAGCCCACAGCTCTGTCTGCTCACACGCTGTAAAAATCAACCAAGTAAACAAGTGTCATGTTGGAACATGTGTGTATCTGTGATTATGTTGTTTTTGTGCTGCACACTGCTTCTGGTGACTTGGGAAGATGGCTACCCTTCAATCCTTGACTCTGCCTCCTGAGCTTTAAGGATGCTATTCTGTGATTGACCTCTGGCCTTTTGTGTGGAGTTGGGCAACTTAAAAGAGGATATTCATGCAGAGATTAGATTATGTCATTATTTTCTCAATTGTGACCAACCATAAACAGCAAAGTGTCAGATAACGATGTGTAGGGCTGGGTATCGTTAAAAAAATGTCCATACCGATACCGTGACTTTGATAACGTTTCCTGAACAATACAAATTTTTATAAAATCCATTTTAAAAACAAAAAAGAATTATAACATTGCACATTAGGCTACGGCACAAATCTTTTGATTTATTTTTCAGCTCCTACTACGTGAGCCCCGTCTCTGTGCATAACATAGTTTTTCCTGCATGCCTGTACGACGTGTAACGTTAGGCAGCCAATCAGCAGCATTATTAGATCTTGGTAGAAACATGCTCCATGCTTATTGGCTCACTGACACTGAGGAGATTTACTTCTTAGGTATTGAAATTGGTATTGAATGACGAGGCATGTTTTAAAACTCAAAACTATAGAGGCAATTCGTTGGGTGCCTAAAAAGGGTTAAATTCGGTGCCCAGCCCTAACGATGTGTAATGTTACACAGAGAAATATCCCCTGACTCAGCAGTTCCCCTCAGCTCTATGAAGTGTTTAAGCGTCTTCCATCTCGACATTTTGGTTTTGGTTTTAAGATCGTTAGCGACTAGCTAGTGGAGCATTTAATTTGAAAATGAGAAAGGTTGGTTAACGATGCCTTGAAATGCTTCTAATACAAATATAGGTGGTTTTTGCTTTAACTACTCATGTTGCTGTAGAGTCTTGTTTTTCATCATTAAATGGATATGAATAAATTACATTTCCTCACAATGCCAGCTCTCTGAAGATGGATTTAAGTGCAATTTGATAAGCTGGCCTCAACATCCTCTGTATTAACGCCTCTTAATGCAGCTTGAGCTGTTCATAACATTTTGGTCTCCACTTTAAAGGGGCCATCAAATCCCATAGACGTCAACAGCAGTCACAGCAAAAACGTCTTGCATCCCTTTAATTAGGACTATCATTTATGGTTGGAAGTCATCACTTTCATGTGGCTGCCTTGTTCCCAGGGATCCAGGGCCCTTGCGGTTGTGGTGCGTTAGGGACCCCTGTATGCTGGTATCATCTTGTAGCCAAGGGGTAGGGAGCGACCGGTGGGTAAGAGGAGATGATAATCCCTTCTCTGGTGCTCTCATGCAAGGCGATTCACTGCAGGCCGGGCCAAACCTGCGCTCAGTTAGTTTTTACCTGCTGAGCCAGTTTCAGGATGGCAGCAATGTAGACTGTGTGTGTGCGTGCGTGTGTGTGTGCGCGTGTGTGTGCGTGTGTGTGCATGCGCGCGCGACTGTCCATATCTTGCTCTGTGTCCATGTGTTCAGGATCGCTGTGTAAAACTCTTTGCGTCTCCATTCAAGCGTGCCTGTGCAGACATGCTTGTGTTGAGTGTGTGTGTGCGTTTGAGTGTGTGTGCGTTGGAGGTGACCCATGCAGGAAAGAGGGGGAGGGAGAGAGCGCCTATTTACATTGGCAGCTACACAAGGGGAGAAGGGGAAATGAACTGACTTCAAAGCGGCCGTGCAGCTGAATTGTACAGTCCTCCACGCATGAGCTGGCAGACAGGCTCTCAAAACACAGACAGACATTCCCAGGGCTCGCTCGTCATATTTGCTGTACGGCACTAGTCGCAGTCTGGTGTTACGAGAGTGTGTGTATGAGTGTGTGAGCTCAATATCGCCCTATAAAGCACTATATACCTTTTTGGTTTTGTTAAAGGCAGAAATAGAAGATCTTGAGAATGTCATCGCTGTGTTTTATTACTTGCAGTCCGTTGGATCATATCACCATCTGAGGCCTGTTAGAGGTATCCAAAGTGTCAGGAGCAGCATGAACATAATTACATTTTAGCTTAATGTGGGATAAAAATAGCACATGGTTTTAAGGATTTCTTAAAAAAATTTTTTTTTGTAAAACCACTGAAGTGACTTCTGCTTAAAATGCTGCACTTTTCCTGTCAGAATGAGGTGAGATGATGAAAAAGAGAACCAGTTTATCCCAGTGCCCAGCCAGAGCTTTTTCTTTCCCAAAGACAGATGTGCATTGGACACACACACACACTAAAACCTTCTGCTCTGTGTTTTTGTGTGACAGGGATGCTGCAGAGACGGCCCACCATGGAGGACTTTGTGGATGCGCTGGTGTCTGAGCTCAACCCAAACTTTGAGACCTTCATCATGGACTCTGAAAGCTGAAAGAGGCCTCTGGCGCCATGGAAACGGACTTGTGCACTAAAGAAGCACACAGATGCCAGGCTAAGTGGCAGCAGGGTGCACACTCATTCTTACTAAGCATCTTTTACTTTGTAAATTAATAGTCATCAATTTATCTATTGCTGGTGCCTCTTAAAGTCACATTGACTTATTTTGATATATTTGGCTAATTCTGCTGTCAATATAAAGTAATATGGTAAGAATTAAAGACTTGCTACAAACCCTGAAAACTCCCGATCATCTCCGAATATTGATTATTGCAGATTATGGTAAACTGTGTATCAGTCACAGACACTTTCCCCAATGCTCTGGACTCCCTTGCGTCACCATTAATAATATTTCAACAGATTCCGCAGTAGCTTGTGCCAGGACAAATCATAAAACCCTTTTGAGTTTGTACATGTTATTTTCACTTTTTTGTAGCACTAATCATTGTTAAAAATGAACAGAAAAATGTCATCTGTAATGTAACATACCACTATACATATATATACGCTATTTAATTTATAACATAACATATACGCTATTTCTGTGATTTTTGGTAATTTGAATTGCCTTTATTCTCATTATTCCACAACTATTATCTCCTCATTAAATATAAATGTTCAGCTCACATACTAGCAGGACATTGTTTTTTCCTGATCAAATCAGCGAGAGGAAGAATATTTAATCTGCTCTTCCTGTCATGTGGTCATTGTTTAGACTTTAAATCAATACCGCTCCATGTTTTGTCTGTCAGGAGTTGTGAGGGGGAGGGGGAGGAGGAGGAGGAGGAGGAGGAGGAGTGTTTGGTGCGGTGGAGGTCAGACAGAGTGAGAAATTCAGCACTTTGTTATGAATTTTCAGTCAGAAATGGCAAAGTTGTGGTCAATTCTTTTTTGGATTGTCGTAGCTGTTGCAACATAGTGTAGAAAATACTTTTAACTTCACACTGTGTTAAAGCTGCTTAAACATCACTTTGACGGAGAGCCTCTTGTAGCTTGGTTTATAAAGGAGTTTTTCCCAGAACAGTACAGTCTCTTCGACAAAGCGGTTGTTTACATCTGTTTTAACAGATTCAGCCAGTAAATCAGCTGAGCTTGGACTGCAGCTGCTCCCTGAAACAGTGTCCTCCTCGCCCGAGGAGCAGCTTCGCATTGTTTTTGAAGGTGTGAACATGCCATCAGCGAGCTGGGTGGCTCTGGCCACACAGAGGCTGCAACACAGCAGCTTGATTGATTGTCTGGATATGAAGCATCACTACATTAGATGTTTTTGAACCTCACTTACATCGTCCAAAATGACCTGACATTACATGTCATTTAGCTGACGCTTTTGTCCAAAGCGACTTACAATTGCTATGTATATCAGAGGCCGCACACCTCTGGAGCAACTCTTGCACAGGGGCACATTGGTTGATGTGTTGCAGTGGGAATTGAACCCAGACCTCTCCCACACCAAAGGGGGGGTGTGTGTGTGTGTGTGTGTCATATCCACTGCGCCATCACCACCCCAGTGATTATGAAGTGAAATCGACACCTCTTTCAACAGTTTCAACAAAAACATTATAACCTTCATAATTGTAGGATTTATTGCAAGAATGCTGTATAAAGACTGCATCAGTTCTAGCTAGGTGTACAACTAAGTGCAAGTCTTTTGTGGCTCTGTAGGATCTTTTGTAAAGTTTGAAGAAATAAAAGATGTCATCAGGGATTATTTTAGTTATGGCTTAGAGACAACAGCTTTTTAATAAAAAAGCATGTATTACAAAGGATCTGACGAAAAGACACAGTTGAGTTGTAGGGCTGCAATTAATGATTGCTAAACCGATTCATCTTTTAAATATTTTTAAAGAATAATCAATCAAAAATTGTTAAAAAAAACTAAAGAATTGAGAAAAGATATTCTTCGGTATGTAAACTTGTTCAAGTGGTTTATTTACAAAAACAATATGTGGAAGTGACCAATCACAACCATCAACACTATAACTGGGGGAAGAAAAGCAAACATATTGTCATGTCATGTCTATGTTAAAAAAAATATTGACCTATTTAATATTTTACAGTATCTACAACACATTTATCACTTAAAGCCTCTGTAAACCCACACAGGTGTTTTCAGTTATTCTGGCTGATTCTGCTCAGGTTGAAGGTGGGCCTAGGGTTGGGCATCGAGAACCGATTCCTACTTGGAATCGTTTAAAAAATTACGATTCCAGTAGAATCGTTTCTTTATTGGAATCGTTTAGAGGATTTGGTTTCAAATCTGATCATCGCTTCCCAATTTAATATGCGCAAGTTTTGGTTTCCGAAGTGGCCAGGCGCGTTGTGTTGCAGCCTTGGAGCACAGTAAGCAGCGCTCTAGTGTGGCTTTATTTTACATTGAAAAAGCCCTGTAAAACTGCAAACCACCATTGAATCAAAATAAAACGTTCCTCTTATGGAAATGTGACCCGTTTCAACTCCACCCCTCAAAGAATCGGAATCGAGAATCGGTAAGAACCAGAATCGAAAGGAAGAATCGGAATTGGAATCAGAATCGTTAAAATCCAAACGATGCTTTGATGGAAACCAATGCTGCGTTCCAGACACAATTTTTAGCCCGTAAGTTACGACTTCAAGTCAGGACTCACGACTTGGTAGCGTTCCAGGCAAAGTCACAACAAACCCTTCTAGCTAGCGTTAGCGTTAGCTAGCGGCTACCTACCGTTGACGTTAGATAGTGCTAGCTGATACCAGCAATTTCTAGTCGGCAACATATTTTGGGCTTCATTTAATAAATATAACCTGTAGTAGTACACAATCATATGTGTATTGTTTTGATTACAATGTGCGGAATTACTTTACGTTGCCTATTTATGTCTATTTATTTCTATTTCTCATTGTTAATCACCGGCGTCTGTACAGCATCAACAGGGGTCGACATTGTTGTTTATGTGTGTGTGACGTCAAAACTGTAACTGGGAGTACAACGATCTGGTATGAGTTCACGAGTAGTTAAGTTACGGTTTTGACTGCCATTCCAGGGTCACTTTCACGGGTAGAAGGTTGTGAAAACACGAGTTACGAGTTGCCTGGAACGCAGCATTTCTACGTCACAAATTTTATCTACCAATAAGGATGATAAAGATGTCATTTGTCCTGCCCTAACAGATGCAGCAAAGCTAAAAGGAGGCTCAGGAAGATGTCAATCAATCAGTCTAAACACACCCAAACAGTCCTGGGAAGAGGTCTAATCAGCCAGAATAACTAAAACACCTGTGTGGGTGTCCAGGGCCTTTAAACATTCCTTGTCTTAACTTGTTCCATATTATCAAGATTGTCTTCAATGTGCAACATAATCACTTATGACACTTAATTTCTTCACACCTAAAATGTGTTACCTTTACACACAAAAGCTTCATAACACCAGCTCGCACCAGCTAGATCAGTGGTACAGTTTATGGTCTCCTGCATGTGAAGATGCGAGACATTCTCGAGGCAGAGCAGAGGCTCATTTTGATTCACTTTGCTCCGCGGAAATAAGTCATACTCGTCGACATTTGAACTTCATTCAATTTCACCTTCTGGACCAACAAGTTCACATTCTGTGTTTGTGTCTGTGTCTGTGTGTGTGTGTGTGTATCTCTATCCCTTTGCCCTCATGCTTTGCTTTTCCTCAGCAGTGCTTTTGTTGCATTTATGTACATATTCTGTTTGGAGCCTTTGACGAGGGGCTCTGAGGTCAGCGGCAGGCATTTTAAAGAGGAGGCACGACCACACTTGAGAGTGGCTGCTGCTAGTCTGTACAGGGGTGGGGTGGGGGGGTAATCTGATCTGGGATCTGGCCGCGGCTGTTGTTGAGTCCAGGGTGGTTCAAGGGTGGAACACGAGCCAAAGAAATCCATGTCATCCTGGAAAGAGAGCAGGAAGAGGAACACAGACGCGCAGTGATTAGTAACGTATCTACCCAGAGCCGGCCAGCGGCCTACTTAAAACAGGATAGTCTTGTCCACATCAAAGAACTTGTGGTATCTGCTCTTCATAGACACACACGCAGCAATGTCTCAGACCATAAAAAGAAAGCCTAAGAGTTAATTACATGCAGCAGTTTGAAAAAAAAATGAATCTTTGAATCTTCTCTCATAGATTTAATCTCTTTTCAACCTGTACCCTATTTTCCTATGTTTTTGTGTTTTTGTTTGCGTTTTGCCACTGACCGACTCAGATTCCAAGTGAATGACAACATTATGGAAAGGATTTCTAAGGAGGTTGACCTTTCTGTTAAAGAGTAAGGTCCTTTTTTTATACTATAAATACTTCATTCAAAGTCGACAGAAACAAAATAAAACTACGAAAAGCCATTTTGGGTCGTCTTTCCACTCTTCCAACCATCACAACTCTCTCTCTTTACATGTGAAAATATGTTGGCTCTATACACGCTAAAAGTATTGCTTTTTTTAAATGGAGTCTGGTGGGTTTAGCGCTAGCGACTTCAGAGCTGTTTCTGGTTAAACAAAAAAGGTCTCAAAGAGGTTTTAAAGGTCTATCTCTGAGGGGATACTTTCCATAATGTTGTCAGACACTTAGAATATTAATCTGAGCCTGTCAGTGGCAAAACGACCGCATTTGTGATGGTAAATACAAGCTGGACAATTGCCCTATTAACTTAATCTCATGCTGCCAAACTCGCCTTGGTGAAAATGATAATTTTACCAATTCTTGATTTCAGTAATGTCATTTACAGAACTACCTCAAACTCTCTCCTGAAACAACTAGATGTTATCTACCATAGTGCCATATGTTTTGTGACTAGAGCCCCTCCTAACACCAACCACTGCAACCTCTACTCATCAGTTGGCTGGCCCTCGTTACACACTCGTCGCTTAACTCACTGGTACCAACTCATTTACAAATCCTTGCTAGGTAAAGCCCCGCTGTACCTACGCTCACTGGTCACCATAGCTTCACCAACCTGCAGCCTGCGCTCTAGCAGTTACATCTCCTCGGTCACCTCAAAAGCCCACACCTCCTTTGGCCGCCACTCCTTCCAGTTCTCAGCTGCAAACGACTGGAATGCACTTAAAAAAACCCTGAAACTCAAAACCCTTATCTCACTAACTGCCTTCAAAGTACGTCTGTCTGAGCTCCTGTCCAATCACTGTACGTGCTAACCGCTCTCCATCATTCATGCTCTGCTCTCGCACCCCCCTATTGCATTACTGCAACCCATTACCTCAGTCACGCCCCATTGCATATATGCACAGTTGCACATTTTCTCCTACATTGCTATTATATTCTGTTTACGCCCTTTTGCACTATACTGCCCAGGAACGCTCAACTGTCATTCCTCCAATCTTTGTTGTCACACAATTTTTGTACACCACAACCTGCACTAACTGTATATTGACTCTTTACTATATCTCAGCATTTATATATTCTGTCTATTCATGTATACCGTGATATTATTAACCTACATCATCATCTAGACCACACTTTGCACCAACTGTATATTGACTCTTTACTATATCTCAGCATTTTCTATACTGTCTATTCATGCATATCGTGTTATTTCTGATCTACATCACTACCTAGACCACTATTTGCACTAACTGTATATTGACTTTGCATGACATTTGACATCTACATAGACTGTCTATTCCAGTTAACTGTGTTATTACTGACTTATCTCACTAACCAGACCACAATTTGCACTAACTATATAGCGACTCTTCACTACATCTCAGCATTTACATAGACTGCTTGCTCATATATATTGCGTTATAACTGATTCAACACCACTAACTAGATCATAATTTGCACTAACTTTTCTTGTTTTGTTTTGTGTGGCTCTACACTACATCTCATCAATGATATAGACTGTCTATTCATGTATATTGTGTTATTACCATATGACTTTCGTATATCCTTCATCTTACTTACACCTCACTTTGCACCGGCTTTGTAATGACTACTTCATCTGCACTTTATGTAGCCTTTTGTATTCTGTATTCCTGTATTGTATTGAATGTGAAACTGTATGTTGTCCTGCACGCTTATGCTTTTCTTGGCCAGGTTGCCGTTGCAAATGAGAACCTGATCTCAACGGCCTTCCTGGTTAAAGGTTAAATAAAAATAAAAAAAATAAAAAAACGTCGTAGCTTGTTTCGCCACAGCCGACTGCAGCGATCTTGCTTAATACTGGACCAATTTCAAAGATTGTTGTTTCCATCAGTCACTTAGACACGAAAACATAGGAAAATAGGGTTGAAAAAAACGGTAGTTACCCTTTAATGTCTGTAGGAACTAGTAAAATACTACAGACTCTCAGTGTCTACAGTATTTATTTTATACATTCTTTCTCTGTGTTTTCTGGAGTGGGAGAGGCCATGTTTTCTTCTTTGCAGTTTGCTCTCACATACTTCCCTCCTTTGCTTGACACTCTAAAGAATACGCGGATCATTTAGCAGTTTGCTTTGAGGCAACTAATTTGAAATGCCAAGGGAGTGTCTTAACACACCTAGCCTAACACTCATGAGGAACACACCTAGCCTAACTGATTCTAGGAAAACTGATTCATATCCAGGGGAGTTATGAGCAGGGGACTCAGTAGAAATATGTGTGCAGTTTTGTGTCTAGAAAATGGAAATCATGCATAATTAATCAAGAATATTCATAGGTTTCTGGTCTTGTGTATGAGAGCAATATGTCAGCTCACCTTCCTGACTTGATAAGTGCTGTTTGGGAAGAAGTGCATCTGTCATAGCTTCACTGTGTCTCTGTCTGGACCTCTCAGGTGAATTTTCCCTTGACTTGCACCCTTCCTCTTCATCCCCCTCTTCTTCTTCCACCTCCAGTCTCCCTGCATGTTCAGCGTTGCAGTGAGGCAGCCCAAAACACTCTGCAGGCTTTAAACTCCCTCTCATCCTACCAGCCTCTGTGCAGACAGACTCTGGGTGTCCTCCTAGCTGCATCGGGGTGCCCTCCTCATCCTGATGTGCATTTCTGGTGAGTGTAATAAAGAACACTGTGGTTATTATTCCCATGACTCTGTTCACAGCCACACCCTGTGGTGCAAGATGCCTCCGTTTTTTCTCAGCGCTTCAAAGAATCTAATTAACCCCATTAAATTATGTTTACAGAACCATGAATAGCAACAGAAATGAGAATGCTGTTTAGTGTTTACCTGCCTGCATTTTCCAGGTTTACTGTAAGTGTAGCGAAGACTAGCTACTGGGTAATAACAATGTGTGAAAAAGTTATTTTATCTATATTTTATTCTCACTCACTCAAGTACACTCCTAACCTTACATGTTGTATAATATATAATGCAGTTGGGACCAGTTGCGCTACAGGAATCATCTTCTATATGTTGTGCCATACACTATGTAAGCCATAACTTATTTACCTTGCAAAGGCATGCATTTGTGCACATGATGGTAATTTGATTTTGTTTGTTGGGTGGTTTATGTTGAGTTTGGCTATTAGCCAGCTCTAAAGGTTCAGCTCAGTCAGCGAAGTTTGGTGCAAACATTTCATGGTTTTGTAGTCATTTCCTTTCCGGGCTGAAAAATGTTGGCAGTCATGGTGTTGCCAGGCAGTTTAGATAGGTGTTCACCAAACACTGTGTTATATTCAGTAGTAAGGTAGTGCGTGTAGTATGGAGTTTATCAACTGCAGCTGATCAGTCTGAGTTTGTGATTATGTTCTTTGTCCTATCCTACCACTCACTATTCTTTAAAGTGGGATGAAAAATGTATTACAACTTTAACATTTCAGTCACATTTTAGTTTCATTTTCATGAGCATACAGTTCCTCACCTGTCACTGAGGCTCATCTGGGACTGGAAGGGACTGTTGTTCAGGCTGCGGCCAAGACTGCAGCTTTCATCACAGTACAGAGATGGGATCAGGTGGACTGGACCTGTACATCGCACACACATATACAACTTTACACAAATGGAAATTCACCCACACTCCATCTCCTCCTAGTCTAAAGGAACAATTAAGGCCACTCTACAGTATACCATTGAAGTTAGAATACAATGCTTTCCTTATAGACATCAGTTGTTTGATTGGCTATAGCTGTATTATAAAATTTCTTTAGTCTGATCCACAACCTACCACAGGTGTGTCCGGGCACCAGGTGACACTGGCAGCAGGGTCTTTGGGGAAAGTCGTGAAGCCAGCGTGGGTCCAGGCAGGACAGCTCTGCTCCACTGTAGGGACAATCCTGGGACCTCAGAGAGGCTGCTGAGGAAACATGTTGAAGACAGTCAACCACTGAAACCAGGGCT
This sequence comes from Sander vitreus, assembly GCF_031162955.1. Taxonomy (NCBI): domain Eukaryota; kingdom Metazoa; phylum Chordata; class Actinopteri; order Perciformes; family Percidae; genus Sander; species Sander vitreus. The sequence continues at coordinate 22,353,985 of NC_135857.1, forward strand.
GTAATCACCTGTTTAACATTGAGCGTGGGGGTGGGGCACTTGAGAAACTATGTACTGTACTGTACTATGACTTTTTTAATGACCTTTTTCATGTCATACTATACTATCACTTTTTAAAGACATTTTTATGGCATAATAAACTATGATCTTTTTAAGGGCATACTATACTATAACTTTTTTATTACATACTATATGACTTTTTTATGACAAACTATACTATGACTTTTTATGAAACTTTTTACGACATACAACTTTTTAATGAATTTTTTACATTTCTATGACTTCTTTATGACTTTTATGGCATACAATACTATGACTTTTTGTGACTTTTTATGACATACTATACTATGACTTTTTATGACATGCCATTCTATGACTTTTTATGACATGCTATACTATGTTTTATGACATGCTATTCTATGACTTTTTATGACATGCTATACTATGACTTTTTATGACATGCTATTGTGACTTTTTATGACATGCTATTCTATGACTTTTTATGACATACTATTCTATGACTTTTTATGACATGCTATTCTATGACTTTTTATGACATGCTATTCTATGACTTTTTATGACATGCTATTCTATGACTTTTTATGACATGCTATTCTAAGACTTTTTATGACATGCTATTCTATGACTTTTTATGACATGCTATACTATGACTTTTTATGACATACTATTCTATGACTTTTTTATGACATACTATACCTTTTTTGTGATTTTTTTCAGGACATACTATACTATGACTTCAGCCTATTTTTTTTTGTATTTATTGTTTTTCATATTAATGTTTAATGTGTTTGTTTATGTATGCACCTTTTACTATACTCTGACTTTTTATGATATACTATACTATGACTTTTTTAATGTTATTTTTGGGGCATTTACGCCTTTAATGCAGCTTAGATATGAAAGGGAGAGAGAAGGGGAAGACATGCAGGAAATTGCAGCAGGTCGGAGTCTAACCCTAGGCCTCTGCGATGAGGAATGAACCTCAACATATGGGTACGCGTTCTATCAACTGAGCTACCCAGCCGCTCTTTTTCTATGACTTTTTAATGACTTTTTTCGACAAACTATACTACGGCTTTTTTTTTATTAGTTTTTTCGACATATTTTACTGTGACTTTTTTCGACATACTATACTATGACTTTTTTATGACTTTTTTCGACATACTATACTACGAGTTTTTTGTCTTCAGTAATGTGAACAATAAATACAATGCCGAACCAATGTATTATGCGCTTCACAAATAGCTCAGTGAGATACGGTCTTAGAGATAAAAAGGAAGATTGGAGGTTTAGGGTTCAACTATTCAACATACCATGACTTTATTTACATACTATGACTTTTTAATGACTTTTTTCGACACAATATACTATGACTTTTTTATGACTTTTTCGACATGCTATATTATGACTTTTTTATGATTCTTTGACATACTACGCTTTGACTTTTTTCAACATACTATACTATGACTTTCTTATGCTTTTTTTGACATACTATACTATGACCTTTTTATGACCTTTTTCGACATACTATACTATGACTTTTTAATGACTTTTTTTCGACATACTATACTACGACTTTTTAGTGACTTTTTTCAACATACTATACTATGACTTTTTTGTGACTTTTTTTCAACATTATACTATGACGTTTTAATGACTTTTTTCGACATACTATACAATTACTTTTTTTTTCAACATACTATACTATGACTTTTTTGTGACTTTTTTCAACATACTATACTATGACTTTTTAATGACTCTTTTTCGACATACTATACTATGACTTTTTAATGACTTTTTTTCGACATACTATACTACGACTTTTTTTCAACATACTATACTATGACTTTTTTTTACTTTTTCAACATACTATAAATACTATGACGTTTTAATGATTTTTTTCAACATACTATACTATGACTTTTTTTTACTTTTTCAACATACTATAAATACTATGACGTTTTAATGATTTTTTTCAACATACTATACTATGACTTTTTTTTACTTTTTCAACATACTATAAATACTATGACGTTTTAATGATTTTTTTCAACATACTATACTATGACTTTTTCGACATACTATATATACTATGACTTTTTTATGACTTTTTTTCGACATACTATAATATGACCTTTTTAAGACTTTTTTGACATACTACTATGACTTTTTTATGATTCTTTGACATACTACGCTTTGACTTTTTTCGAAAAGTCATAGTATAGTCTATGATTTTTTTATGACTTTTTTTCAACATACTATACTATGACTTTCAAATGCTTTTTTTGACATACTATACTATGACTTTTTGGGACTTTTTTTCGACATACTATGGTATGACTTTTTAATGACTTTTTTTCGACATACTATACTACGACTTTTTTTCAACATACTATACTATGACTTTTTAATGACTTTTTTTCAACATGCTATACTATGACTTTTTTAAGACTTTTCAACATGCTATACTATGACTTTTTTAAGACTTTTCAACATGCTATACTATGACTTTTTTGACATACTATTCTATGACTTTTTTCGACATACTATACTATGACTTTTTGTGACTTTTTTTCAACATACTATACTATGACTTTTTAATGACTTTTTTCGACATACTATACTATGACCTTTTTAATGACTTTTTTTCAACATACTATACTATGACGTTTTTTCGACATACTATACTACTGACTTTTTTTCAACATACTATACTATGACTTTTTTTTACTTTTTCAACATACTATAAATACTATGACGTTTTAATGATTTTTTTCAACATACTATACTATGACTTTTTTTTACTTTTTCAACATACTATAAATACTATGACGTTTTAATGATTTTTTTCAACATACTATACTATGACTTTTTTTTACTTTTTCAACATACTATAAATACTATGACGTTTTAATGATTTTTTTCAACATACTATACTATGACTTTTTCGACATACTATATATACTATGACTTTTTTATGACTTTTTTTCGACATACTATAATATGACCTTTTTAAGACTTTTTTGACATACTACTATGACTTTTTTATGATTCTTTGACATACTACGCTTTGACTTTTTTCGAAAAGTCATAGTATAGTCTATGATTTTTTTATGACTTTTTTTCAACATACTATACTATGACTTTCAAATGCTTTTTTTGACATACTATACTATGACTTTTTTGGGACTTTTTTTCGACATACTATGGTATGACTTTTTAATGACTTTTTTCGACATACTATACTACGACTTTTTAATGACTTTTTTTCAACATACTATGCTATGACTTTTTTGTGACTTTTTTTTCAACATTATAGTATGACGTTTTAATTACTTTTTTTCGACATACTATACAATGACTTTTTTTTCAACATACTATACTATGACTTTTTAATGACTTTTTTCAACATGCTATACTATGACTTTTTTAAGACTTTTCAACATGCTATACTATGACTTTTTTAAGACTTTTCAACATGCTATACTATGACTTTTTTGACATACTATTCTATGACTTTTTCGACATACTATACTATGACTTTTATGACTTTTTTTCGACATAAAATATACAATGACCTTTTTCGACATACTATACTATGACCTTTTTAATACTTTTTTCGACATACTATACTATGACTTTTTAATGACTTTTGTCGACATGCTATACTATGACTTTTTTTTCGACATACTATTCTGACCTTTTTGTGACTTTTTTTCGACATACTATACTACGACTTTTTAATGACTTTTTTTCAACATTATAGTATGACGTTTTAATGACTTTTTTCGACATACTATACAATGACTTTTTTTTTCAACATACTATACTATGACTTTTTCAACATATTATGACCTTTTTGTGACTTTTTTTCAACATACTATACTATGACCTTTTTATGACCTTTTTCGACTTACTATACTATGACTTTTTAATTACTTTTTTCAACATGCTATACTATGACTTTTTTAAGACTTTTCAACATGCTATACTATGACTTTCTAATGACTTTTTCGACATACTATTCTATGACTTTTTCGACATACTATGACTTTTATGACTTTCTTTCGACATAAAATATACAATGACCTTTTTAATACTTTTTTCGACATGCTATACTATGACTTTTTAATGACTTTTGTCGACATGCTATACTATGACTTTTTTTTCGACATACTATACTATGACTTTTTTGTGAGTCTTTTTTTGACATACTATATGATGACTTTCTTTTCAACATACTATACTATACATTTTTTAAGACCTTTTCGACATACTATACTATGACTTTTTAATGACTTTTTTTCAACATTATAGTATGACGTTTTAATGACTTTTTTCGACATACTATACTATGACTTTTTCAACATATTATGACCTTTTTGTGACTTTTTTTCAACATGCTATACTATGACCTTTTTATGACCTTTTTCGACTTACTATACTATGACTTTTTAATTACTTTTTTCAACATGCTATACTATGACTTTTTTAAGACTTTTCAACATGCTATACTATGACTTTCTAATGACTTTTTCGACATACTATTCTATGACTTTTTCGACATACTATACTATGACTTTTATGACTTTTTTTCGACATAAAATATACAATGACCTTTTTAATACTTTTTTCGACATGCTATACTATGACTTTTTAATGACTTTTGTCGACATGCTATACTATGACTTTTTTTTCGACATACTATACTATGACTTTTTTGTGACTTTTTTCGACATACTATATGATGACTTTCTTTTCAACATAGTATACTATACATTTTTTAAGACCTTTTCGACATACTATACTATGACTTTTTTCTGATTCTTTGACGACACAAATATTTTTGGTTGTGGGGATAACTTGCAGCAGACGCTGGAAATGGTCACTAATGAAATGAATAAATTAAAACTCTGGTTTGATTCAAATAAGTTATCTTTAAACTTGAACAAAACTAAATTTATGATATTCGGAAATCGCACTATAAATAGAGATGTTAAAATAGTAATTGATAATGAAACAATTGAAAGAGTCTATGAAAATAAATTTCTGGGTGTTGTTCTTGACCATAAACTCTGCTGGAAGCCACACATTAAATATCTGTGCATAAAGATGGCCAGGAGTATTGGTATATTGAGCAAAACTAGATACATCTTGAACAAAAATACATTACATACTCTGTACTGCACACTTATCGTACCATATATGTTATATTGTGTGGAAGTTTGGCGAAATACTTACAAAAGCAACTTGAAAAAAAATTGCGCATTGCAAAAAAGAGCAATTAGGATAATAAATCACATCGGATATTATGAGCACACCAATCATCTGTTCTTTAATTCACATTTGCTGAAATGTATGGACATTGTTACATTCAAAACTGCACAATTGATGTTTAAAGTTAAAGAAAATAATTTACCATGTAACATACGTGCAATGTTTAATGAAAGAGACGGGGGATATCATCTAAGAGGTCATTGTATGTTCAACCAACCTCTTGTGCGAACTGCTGTTAAAAGCATGTGCGTTTCAGGGGTGACCTTATGGAATGGACTGAACAATGCCATCAAACAGAGCCATAATATCATTCAGTTCAAAAATAGATTAAAGACATCATTACTTGATCAATACAGAAAAGAATAAACTGAAACATAGGATTGGAATTTGTAATTTAAATGTATTGTTGTAAATTATTGTATTGTTGTAAATTATTGTAAGACCGAAAGATTGTATGCTGTATTTGCATATCTATTTTACTTTGTATAATATGATTTTGTGAAAAGGGGCAGGACCAAATAAGCTATTTGCTTCCGCCTGCTCCTTCTCGAACTAATCCCTTTTATATTTTTATTTTGTTTTTTGTTGTTAGATTCTGATTGTTGCAACATTGTTGATTGTTCGAGATAAATAAATTTAAAAAAAATACTACACTTTGACTTTTTTTCGACAAACTATAGTATGACTTTTAATGACTTTTTTCGACATACTATATGATTACTTTCTTTTCGACATACTATACTATGACCTTTTTCGAAATACTACACTATGACTTTTCTTTTTATGATTCTTTGACATACTATACCATGACTTTTTTATGATTCTTAGACATACTACACTATGATTTTTTTTTTGACATACTATACTATGACTTTTTTTTATTACTTTTTTCAACATACTAAACTATGACTTTTCTTTGTCTTGTCTAGCTCAGTGAGATAAGACGCTAGAAATAAAATGTAGAGTTGAGGGTTCAGTTCTTTAACATACATAACGTTTTGTGATTCTTTTTTTAAAATACTACGCTTTGACTTTTTTCGACATACTATACTATGACTTTTTATAGATTTTTTTTCGACTTACTATACTGTGATTTTTTTTGTCTTCAGTAATGTGAACAATAAATACAACACCGGACCAGCACATTGTGAGCTTCACACATAGCTTAGTGAAATAATCTGTGAGAGATAAAATGGAGATTTGAGATTGAGGGTTGAACTCTTCAACATACTATGACTTTTTCAACATACTATACTACGACTTTTTCTGCCTTCAGTAATGTGAACAATAAATACAATGTCAGCCAGTATCTTATGACCTTTACAAATAGCTCAGTGAGATAAGATGCTAGAGATAAGGTTGAGGGTTAACTCTTTAACATACTATGACTTTTTATGACATTTTTTCGACATACTATATATACTATGACCTTTTTCAACATACTATACTATGACCTTTTTAAGATTTTTTCGACATACTATACTATGACTTTTATGACTTTTTCGACATACTATTATGACCTTTTTAAGATTTTTTCGACATACTTAACTATGCTTTTTTTGTTTTCAGTAATGTGAACAATAAATAAAACGCTGAATCCCTGCATTGAGAGCTCTGCAAATAGCTCAGTGAGATAATCTGCTGAAAGTAAAATGGAGGTTGAGGGTTTCAACTCTTCAATGTACCATTACTTTTTTTATTCTTTTCGACATGCTATGCTTTGACTTTTTTACGACTTTTCTCTCTTCAGTAATGTGAACAATAAATACAATGCCAGCCAATCTATTATAAGCTTCACAAATAGCTCAGTGAAATAAGATGCTAGAGATAAAATGAAAATTGATGCTTGAGGGATCAACTCTTTAACATACTATGACTTTTCTATGATTATTTTCGACATTCTAAGCTTTGACTTTTTTCAACATACTATACTATAATGTTTTTGTTTTTTTTTAAGATAATTTTTTTGGGCATTTTAGGCCTTTAATTGACAGGACAGCTGAAAACATGAAAGGGGCAATGACATGCAGCAAAGGGCTGCAGTTGAACCCAGGCCCACTGCGTTGAGGAGCAAACCTCTAAATACGGGCACCCACTCTACCAACTGAGCTATCTGGGTGCCCTACTGTGACTTTTTAATGACTTACTATACTATGACTTTGTCTTCAGTAATGTGAACAATAAATAACGGCGGACCAACGCACTGTGAGCTTAACAAATAGCTCGGTGAGGTAAGCTGCTAAAGATAAAATGGAAATTTGAGGTGGAGGGTTCAACTCTTGAACATACTACGACTTACTTATGGTTCTTTTCGACTACGTTTTGACTTTTTTGACATCCTATACTATGACTTTTTTTCGACTGACTATACTATGACTTTTTTGATTCTTTTTGACATACTACGCTTTGACTTTTTTCAATATACTATTACTTTTTTCGACATACTATACTATGACTTTTTCATGATTCTTTTTGATATACTACGCTTTAACTTTTTTTGATGACTTTTTTCGACTGAATATAAAATTACTTACTGCACTTTCTTTTTTCGACATACTATACTATGACTTTTCGATGTACTACAGTATACTACGACTTTTTTATGATTTCTTTTGACATACTACGCTTATGACTTTTTTACATACTAGGCTTTGACTTTGTTCGACATACTATACTATGACCTTTTAATAAAAAAATTTTGACTGACTATACTGTCTTTTTTATGATTATTTTTGACATACTACGCTTTGACTTTTTTCGATAAACTATTACTTTTTTCGACTTACTACACTGACTTTTTCTATGACATTTTTTCGACATACTATACTATGACTTTTTTCGACTGAGTATACTATGACTTTTTTTTCGACGTACTAAACTATGACTTTTTCATGATTCTTTTCGATAAACTATGCTTTGACTTTTTTCAATATGACTTTTTTCTACTGACTATAAAATTACATTTTTGATTCTTTTCAACATACTACGCGTTGACTTTTTTCAACTTACTATACTATGACCTTTTCATGATTATTTTCGACATACTACGCTTTTAATTTTTTCGACATACTATAACTCTTTAATTACTTTTTCGACATACTATACTATGATTTTTTTATGACTTACTATACTAAGACTTTTTCAACATATCATATATATATTTCATATATATCATTTTTGCCTTTAATACAGCTTAGAGTCGAACCCTAAGCCTCTGTTGTGAGGAAGGAACCGCAACATATGGGCGTACGTTCTACCAAATGAGCTACCCGGCAACTCTTTTTACAACATACTATACTATGACTTTTTTATGACTTTTTAGAATATACAATAACATTGTTTTGACCTACTTTACTATGACATTGTTATGGCATACTACACAATGGCTTTTTTAACCCCCTGAGGTCTAAGCTATTTTTCCCATTTTCGGTTCGCCTGGTCTCCTTTTTGAATACTGCATGTATAACCTCAATGTAATGCACAATCATGTTATATACATATTTCCAGGACATTTGCGCTATCACAATTTGTTTGCTACAGTGGTGTTACATGAATGTATAAATGAGTTATATGACCATGAATACAAAAAAAAATATGGAAATTAAATCTCAGATTTTTATTTAAATCACACAGAACAATAGTGAACAAGACTTTTGGCTTTTGAAATAGGTTGTTGTAGGCCTTGGTGATCAGGTGAAAACAAAGGGCCTGCACATCCATGGGATCACTGCTTCAGTTTGCAGTGTAAACAGGTCCTGTGTCCATAAGAGGCCCTCCTCCTCCTGAGACTCTTTTTCTTCTGATATCTGATATCACTTTCTTTGTTTTCTTTTTTTTCAAGGTTTTTTTTAAATTATTTTTCGTATGCAGTCGGGACAATAATTTTTTCAACATTGTACAATAGTATATACATATATGAGAATCAAATAAATATTCCTTTTCCCAAGCCCATACCATCACCAATCCCATACCACCCACCCCTCAAGAGATGTCTTACATGTCGCACATAGATAAACGCACAAACATACAAACAATAACAGAAAAACCAAATTAAGTGAACATTTATATTTTTTTTTATATAAACAACAAAGAAGGGGGGACAAAACAATGGAGTAAAAAGTGGTTGTGGGTGAATGCACACCCTAATCAGGGAAGTGTTTGTAGCTCATTGAAATAAGTAATAAAAGAGTTCCAGCATTTGATAAAGTTATCAGTATTCCCTCTGAGAGTGAATTTCACCTTCTCTAATTTTAGAATGAAAATAAGGTCTTTCAGCCACAGGGACACAGAAGGGGCCTGTGAGGATTTCCAGGAGAATAGGATCCTTCACCTTGCCAGCAGAGTGGCAAAGGCAACAACATCTGCCTGTCTTCTATTAAGAAGCTGTGGGATCGGTATAACACCAAAAATAGCTAGTAGCGGGCATTGTTCTAATTGGACTTGAAGAATGTCTGAAAGAATATTGAAATAGAATTCCAAAAATGTTCAAGTTTGGGACAAAGGACAAACATATGGCTAAGATGGCAGGGAGTTACTCCACGCTTGACACAGGTGTCATCAACCTCTGGATACATTTCTGATAGTCTTGATTGTGAAAAATGTAATCTCTGTACCACTTTAAACTGGACAAGACCTTGACAAGCACATGATGAAGAGGTACGTATTCTCATGATGGCTCTCTCCCAAAAATCATCTCTTAATTCTTCTCCCAGTTCAGTCTCCCATGCAGCAGCGGCTTTAGAGCTAGTCTGCTTATCAAATGACATAATACTTTGATATATTTTTTAAATTAGAGACTTTTGATGAGTTTTATGTCGAAATAACTCTTCCCATGGTTGCCTTGGGGATGAGGAGGAAAAGTCGTGAAAGGTGCTGGAGACACCTGAAAATACCTGAATAAGTGAGTGGGGGGTAAGTTGTGAAAGGTGGATAAGTCTGAAAATTTGGCAAAAACATTGCCTATGAATAGGTCACTGAAGCTCACTATACCACTTCTCTCCCAGAGACGAAAGACAGGATCTGACTGAGAGGGTGGAAAAAGATGATTGCTGCAGATGGGCATTAAAGTAGAGGCAGAACATGACTGAAAGTGATGCCTGAATTGATACCATATTCTAAGAGAGAAGGCGATAAGGGGATGGAAGAAAACAAGAGAGCAGAGAGAGAAGACGACACACATGACCCAGCCTCAAGTTGGCACCACAATGTCTGTGGGGCATCTAACCAAAACGAAAACTTCTGGATGTTGGCTGCCCAGTAATAATACATAAAATTAGGCAAAGATAGCCCTCCGCTGAGTGTGCATTGCTGCAGCAGGGATTTCCTTACTCTGGGAGTCTTCCCTCCCCATATAAAAGAGATGAGTGCCTGATCAATAGATTTAAAATATGATTTGGGTAAAAATAGGGGGATGGATTGAAATAAGTAAAGAAATGTTGGCAGTATATTTATTTTAACAGCATTAACTCTCCCAAGCATAGACATGGGTAAGTTACGCCATTTCTGAAAAGCAGTGTTCATATGGAAAAGGAGAGGGGTGAAGTTTGCATCTAATAAGGAAGAAAGTGAGCGAGTAACATTAACTCCTAAATATTTGAAACCAAGATGATTTAATTGGAATGGCAAATCAGAGTTGTTGAAGTGAAAGCACTTTTGCATTTATAGGCAAACATACACTTTTTTGCAGGTTGAGCTTGTACCCAGAAAAAGAGCCAAAAGTTTCCAATAAAGACAACATCTTTGGTATGTGGGAGACAGGGTCAGTTACATACAAAAGCAAGTCATCGGCATACAAGGCAAGTCTGTGTTCTGATCCCTTGCGGGTTATCCCTACAAATGAGGGTGAGGTTCTGAGTGCAATTGAGATAGGCTCAATAGCTATAGAAAAAAGCAAAGGGGAAAGTGGACAACCCTGGCGAGTTCCACGGAACAGAGTAATATAGTCAGAATTAAAGTTATTAGTGTTGATAGAGGCTAGAGGCGATGTATACAAGAGGCGTATCCAAGATAAGAATGCATCTCCAAAGCCAAACTTACTCAATGTGGCAAAAATATACTCCCATTCAACTCTATCAAAAGCCTTATCGGCAAACAAATTAAATTACTACTACAGGGTATCGATTTATGTCTTTGGAATAAATTATATTAAACAGGGTTTGAATGTTGAAAAATGAATGACGACCTTTAATGAAGCCAGTCTGTTGAAGCTTGTCTCAGTGTGGGGGGAAGTGAGGCCAGCTTCAACGACTCCTCAAACACAGACAACAGCAGTGGGGCCAGTTTGTCATGAATTTTTTTATAAAATTCAGCGGGGAAAGCCATCCGGGCCAGGGGCTTTCCCTGACTGTAAAGATGTGATAGAACATATGATCTCATCTAATGTTACAGGAGCATCAATTTGCTCAGCCAGTGTAGATTCAATTGTGGGTATCTCCAAGTTATCCAGAAATTCTACCATCACGTCCGAATTCTCTGGGGACTCTGATGTGTAAAGTGAGGAGTAATACGTTTTAAAAACAGAGTTTATCTCCATAGGGTCAACTGTATGAGTTCCAGATGGGCACTCAATTTGAGATATAGATCACCCAGCTGCATGACGTTTTAGCTGATGAGCCAGAAGGCGACTGGATTTGTCACCGTGCTCATAATACGTGCCACGAGAATGTAGTATAACATCCATGTTGGGCCATAAAATCAGAAAAATATTTTGACATGACAGAGGGAACATTAGTATGTGAACTGGACCGGTCCAGTGCAGGGTTCATGGCACAATTTAAATCCCCGCATAATAACAATAAATGTGTATTTAAGGCTGGGATCTGCATCAATAGATTATTAGCAAATTCTACATTATCAAAATTAGGAGCATAAACATTTACCAAAATAACAGGTGTGTAGTCAAGCAAGCCTACAACAATCAGATATCTTCCAGCCCTATCAGAAAGAACCCTATCCAAGGAAAATTGTATTTTCTGATGTATTAAGATAGCTACACCTCTAGCTCTGGAATCAAAATTAGAATGGAAACACTGACCAGCTCATCAGGGTTTAAGTCTAAGTTGATCCTTAATGCGCAGATGTGTCTCCTGAAGAAAAGCCACATCAATCCTCAAATGCTTCAGGTGAGAAAGCACTCTGGATCTCTTCACAGGACCATTCCCTCCCTTTACATTCAAATCTCAAGGAGGAACCATTTCTGTACCTATTAATCATGGTTTATTTTATGTTGCATTGAAAAGTGAAAAAAAATACTATAACATTACAGCCATTAGGACAGTGCACAATCCACATTGACTGACTGTAGGGGCAGATCAACCACAACAGATAAATACATAAAGTAATGATAGAGTAAGTAAAAGGAGAAGATAAAGGAAAAAAGGAAAGAAAAACATACATGTAAAAAGACAAGACCTTGTCCCACACCCCCCTTCCCTCCCCTCCCTCATCAAACCTTAAATTTCCCTTCCCAAATAAGGGAAACTGCAGGCAAATACCACATCTTCTAATAAGCAAGATATACAGATTACCTCTCATGGTCACAGAGGCTCCACAACGTAAAAAACAAAAAAATTACCAGGTGAAAATAATAGTGTGAAAACACTCATAAACAATGTAAATAATAGTTATTGTAAAAACACACCGAAACATTGCAATAAATCAGAACACAACTTCCAAAACAGTTGCTTGTAGTCGACAGAACATAAGGGCAGACTGCACGGTCAAAAGGAAACATAGGCCTACAGTCTAGTGCAGGCTACTGGTAAGGTTAGGATTTCTCCCACCAATAAGCAATAAACAAACAGCAAAAAAAAAAAACTCAGAGCATTCAACATTAATTCAGCTCTAAATGAGCCATCTTACCCCATCGACTGATCCTAAACTACATATTAACATTAAGAAAGGTTTTTAAGTAAGCCCATAGCCTACTGTTGAAAACATTTTATGGCAGAAAGAAACTCAGTAACGTTAGCCTACCTCAACAGGGCGGATGTGCAAAACTAGCCAGTTGCACTTTGCTAACTAGCCAACCCAATAGTTAGGTTAAAGCTAGTTAAAGCCTGTTGAAGCAAGTCTGTAGCTGGAATACAAAAAGCTATTTCACAGACCGAATATAAACTAGTGTCACCTCACCCGCACCCAGATAGCACTCACTCCGGTGGGAAATGGTCGTCAAACCATCTCTGGGCTTTATTTGGACAGTCAAATTGTAGCTTCTCTCCACTGTAGTCAATACAGAGCTGGGCTGGAAAATGAAGGGAGAACTCGCGTAAACAGCGTCTCATATTGGAGAAAGCAGCCTTCTTCTTTGCAGTACTAGCGTTATAGTCCGGAAAGATGTAGATTTTCCTCTCCCGGTGGAAGAGTCGTCGCCGATTGACAGCCCCCCCAGCGACTGGCCTGCTCCTTGTCACTGTAATAGTGGAAGCAGACTATGAAAACCCTTGGTTTGCCGCTGGCCTGGTTCGATGAGCTCTGTCCAGGACTGGTGGAGATGGAAAAACATCAGGTCCTAACACCTCTGACAAGAAACTGGACATAAATGCAACAGGGTCATGTCCTTTGGCACCCTCTGGAATGCCGGCACCCTCTGGAATGCCGATAACACGCAGATTGCAGCAGCGGGACTCAAGGTCTTCCATCTTACCGATCAGTTTCTTGTTGGACATAGCTAGGTCCTTAACCGCCTTTTCTAGCGAGACAATGTTGTCGCTATACACATTGAGGTGCTGTTCCAGCTCCACTGTACGGCGGGGTTGCGCTTCCGACTTTGCCGTAAACCCCTCTAAAGAGGCGGTAATGGGTGCAAGGGCAGTATCAATAGCGGATTTCAGCTGACTGGTGATAGCTGCTGTCAGGTCTGACATCAAAACCATGCAGAGATTTTCCAGGTCAACAGGTAGAGAGAGAGAGACCCTGCCGCGGAGCCATTATCATCAGAGGAGGCAGGACAGGCCGCAGGTGAAACCGTAGTAGTTCTAGTCCTGTTCCATCGACTTTCGGCCGCCATCAATGATTGATTGAGTAAAGAAAAAAGTTTTACAAATTGAAAGTAGTGCATTTAAAGTGGGACAATATGTTTTGTAGGAAATTTTGTTGATAGCGTCGGGAGCCTACTCCTCTGCATGACTCTCGCTTACATGCTCAACCGGAAGTGCAAAACCTGATGTCACTTTCTGTTCATTTACGTGTTAGGAAGCCAAATAAAAGAAATTGGGGAAATTTGTTTGGAACTCTCTTTTCTCGAATATTCATTGGGAACCAACATGGCTTCGCCCATGTCATTTGTTATCCCCAATAAATGGAAAGAATTAAAAAATGATGTGTGCTATTTATCCCACTAACAAATTTGTTTCAAGATTTGTGACTGTAGATAACAAATTGAATTTGAAAAACTGAAAGTGAATTTTGTAGAAGAAAACGCTAAACATCCGTTTTCTGAATGTCAATATATATATATATATATACACACATGTACACATGATATTCTACTCATTATTTTAGTTGCTGCCCTAACAGCACAGATCTTCCCGTATTTTAAGGCCATCTCCTGGTGCCCTCCAATTTTGTGGTTTCTCTCTGGAAACTCTTGGAATTTGCATTGCCCTTAAACCTTATTATAAAACACAGATCTATATGTTTTGTATGTTTGTCTGACGTCACCCAAGTTTCCTTTTTTCCAGTGAAACTCGCCAGCACTAGCTCCAAAAGTGGCTAAAATGCAATTTTAGATAATTTTTCTCTTCGATTTTGGAAAATAATGTGATGAACTGCTAGTGATAGGTCAAGTCATATTATCTTATCATATGTCCTTTTTCCACAGTGAGAAAGTCAGTGCGTTCTTGTTAAAATGTGTTGCAGGTTCACCGTTGCGCTGGAAATTAATGTTGATCGGTGCCAAATTTTATACACATTATAAGAGCATAAAAATAGTCTAAATCAATACATTATTGGGTGGGGGGACAATTTACGCTCTGAATACTGAGTACTTGTACCCCCCAAAGTGTATTGTGATTATACACCAGACTGAGACATTTAACAAACCTTGTCCTTGTACAGCATAGATCTTCTACTGGTACCACTTTATAATAATAATAATAATAATAATAATAATAATAATAATAATAATAATAATAATGTATCCTTTAGGATGGCTTCATAAATTGTCGTAATTAATGGTTAATTCATTGTTTATTAATGTTTTACAGATCAGTTACAAGCCCTTTAAAATAACTTCTGGTTTGCCATCTCCTCGACTGTCTGGACTTACATAACCTCTTATCTTCTGAACGAAAATGCATATATTAACAACCTTTTAAGCATTTAGTTATGGTTTACCAACATTTATAACTTCAATTTTTACCAAATAAAAGGGATAAAAACAGCCAAAGAAGTTTTTCACAACCTGGCAACCCAAAATTTTATCTTATTAGAAGTTGGTACCTTTCTACTTTATAGAAGAAATGCTTCACCTCTATTAAGAATAATAACAGAAACCAGTCTGGAAATTTTGGTGTAATTGCTGTAGGTGAAATCCTCACAGCTCCAGTTGTGGTGTTTATCTGACTAAATTAACGTGTGCTCCTATGTGTTGGAAAATGCCTCAAAACCCTCGGTTCATGAGGCCGATTAAAATTCTTTTGTATAATTTAAAAAGCAACTGTGTTAGTGTTTTGTAGCAGCTTGCGTTGAAGGGTTGCATGTTTGGACTGAGTGAAAAGTATTTAACTCATGCATTCACCTCAAACCATTACAGTAAGAAAAACACATAACTGGTAACGCCTTGGTAACTTCTACCACACTATTTGTTTCAGACAAGCTTACCAGGGAAACGTATTGTGATTCCTTCTTTGCCCCAGGACGTTTCACAAACTCAACGCTTTTGGCCTCAAGAATGCTGCTAATTATACAAGTTCCTACAAATATGCAACATCAGGGTTTAATAAGGCTTAACACTGGAGATCACAACTGACAGATGAACTGGCACTTTGGTTGGTTAAAAAAAGAGCTATGAAATCATGCTCATCTAGCTGTATATACTCCTTTTTATTTACGTTATTAAGGACTCTATAAGTGCCACTCATATTTTAATATACATGTAGTTAGCTCTTTCTTACACAACATTCATCCCTTCAGTGCACTAAGAAATACAAAAATAAAAAATCTTTTGCTTCTAGCTACAACTTCCACACAACTGTGAATAACACATTTGGAAAAACTTATCACTATGTATTTCTTCTTTGTTTGGTCTTTCTGACAACTGAATGTTTCGGAATACGTGGAGAAGTATGAGCTTTTCCTCCATTTTGTTAATCTTGACTAGAGAACAATTTGTACTAGAGATTCATTGGCTGTGCATTGAAATGCCGGAACCTGGGAGGGAGGGAGGGGGTCAAAGTTCAATGCTCGCTGCATGGAACCACATGCAACCCTGGCTTGTGAAAAATGCACTGCCTCCATAGTGAGCAGTTGCAGTGGTGCATGAAAAGTTTAGACCTCTGCAGTGGTCTTAAGCCTGCATACATTTTTCAAAGCACCACTCTATTAAACTGTTTTGAAGAAGCCCATAAGATACACTTTTTGGACATGCACAAGAAAATATGAACAAGCGCATGCAGATGTTATGACTCACCGCTGGGCTTCTTCTCCAGCAGCTGTCTCTTGCAATAGATGACACAAAGGACCAGCAGGGCCAGCAGCACAGTGGCCAGAGCACTGCAGATGACCGCGGCCAGGGCCATGTCCCGTGGGCTGGTCACCACCGAGGGCAGCGGCACCAGGTTCACACGCCCACTGCCTGCAAAGACGGCAGAGGGAGATGAATGTGAAACACAGCTGAACAGCAGGGTCTAAAATGTTGACTGATTCGTTGATTTTCCACATGACAGGGGACCTACAAAGCTTTTTTCAAGGTGATGAGTGGCATTAATATTAAACCAGAGTAAACACAGAAGAACTTATCTCATATGAATAGCAGGTATGGTATAACACATGACATGGTGCAGTTACTTCATAATATCTGACACTCCTCAGCCAATAAGAGACAGGTAACGTGAGACAAATTTTTCCTTTGCGCCTCGAGCCAGTCATCTTTTTGCTAAAGTCTAATGAAATGCGCAGAGGAGTTTAAAGAGAAAACGCCTGTGGCAGATTCTCTCTTTATCTGCCTCTGTCTCGTTCCCTACAGAAGATGATTTACAGACATCCCCCCCCCCCCGCTCGCCCTCAGGCTCTCCACATGCTAGTCACACAGCCCTGAAATCAAGAAGCAGACATGCTGGTCAGGCTTTTGAAATAGGTCAGATATGAGTGTGCAGGTGTTTTTTACACTTCTGTGTGTCATTGTCTGTCTGTGGTGGTGAATTGTGCACATGCACTGATTTTATGATTAAGCTGCTTCAGGACTCTTCACACTCTCATGTCTCAACACTTTGGCTCCAAGAATGTTCCTCATTATACAAGTTCCCACAAATACAGAACATCAGGGTTTAATATGGCTAACCCCCAATTTCCACTGGATGTGGAACGGGTGCGGAACGGCAGCGGAGTCATTAGGTTTCCATTAAAGTCAATGTGTGTATTTCCACTGACTGCAGAACGGCTGCGTTCCGACTGCGTCCCAGCTCCGGTGGTCCGCAGCCCTCCGGAGCAGATACGCAGAGCTTCTATTTTTGCCGGACGCCGGAGCGTCAGCAGATAGTGCGAGACAGGGAGTCGAGCACAGAAACAAAATAAACATCCGGTTATTTTTCAAAATAAAATACACTGTGCTCACGGCGGATCATATTTCCCTGCACTACACCTTGAAAACACAGCACAGAGTTGTTTCCCCTCTACTCCTCTGGATGGAAACAAACTGTTGTTGGTTTTGTGGTTCTATTCTACGTGAATTCGAGAGATCTTGTGGGTCCTCGTGACTACAGCTGTCAGTCATGGCCGCAGCCGTACCGCAACAAATCCGGACCTAGTGGGTATTGACGGACGGCGGAGCATGCAGCCGTTCTGCAGCGGAGCCGGTCCGCAGACATTCTGCATTCAGTGGAAATCCGGAGTTAATGCTTGATATCACAACATAAGACAGAGAAACTGGCACTCGTTTGAAAAAACTGGCATCTGCCTCATGTTATTATCCTAAAAGGCACAATACGTAATCCAAAATTCAAAATACAACTAAAACTTTAATCATTCTCAACCTGAATGGCTTTTTTTTTTTTTTTTACAAAAATGATGAACACAAGACAACCATGACTTATTTGTCTTTTCTGATACTGTTTAAAGCTGCATTACTTGATTTTTTGTTTTGGCTACTTGGACGCAATGGAAGAAGCTGTAAAAACAACACTACATATTATCTATCATCTTATGATATGGTGAATGTGTTAGCAAACAGTTTACAGCCTGTTTACAAATCCAGCAGCTACAAAGCAACATTATCATTCATTTAGAGTTGTGTTACTGGACATCTGATAAATGGGAGCGCAATATTCATTCTTTTAGCTCTGTTTTTCGTCTCCACCAACTCCTGAGGGAAATATCTGGCTCTTCAGCTGCTGAATGCCTCACCATGTTCACCAGCTAGTTGATGACTCTGTCTGTCTGCTGTTTGGTGCTGGACAGGTAGCGTAAAGCAGGTTCATCAGAGCTTTTTCTATGAAAACAGCTGCGTCAGTGAGAGTGAACCAAAACATTATACTGTAGCTGTGGGCTGTAAAACCAAATCAATAAGCTGAAGAACACTAAAATGTTCCGTGGAGCTGAGGGAAAAAGCAGAGCCAAGTCATCTTTTACATTACACGAAGGCATTCAATCCATTGTCAATATATTAATGTTGAGCAGCTTTAAGGTTTGGTGTTATTGGTAGTATTTGTAAATGCAGTAAGAAAAGGCCTGCATTTTAAGTATAATAAGGTGACAAATACAAAGCTACGCAATTCAGATTTTTCATTACGATGTAATCTTTTACTCATATTACATAGCTTATACTTCAGACTTATGTGTGTGAATTTTGCTCAAATTTACACAGTAAAAAAGAATGGATTGGATAATAAGATCACAATAAACCGGTGATTCATACTCATACAAATGAATCCCTCACATTCCACTCACTGTCAGAGAAATCACCGTTGTGTCTAATTACTACAATTCCTGATTGGTGATGTGTAATTTTAAATGAAAACAACTACATTTTCCGGTTCTGAAGTTGCCAAGAAATATGGACTCTTATACAACATATACCTGCGCTGCGCTTTGCCTCTGCGCCCTACCTAGCAGTGCGCAAAGAGCAAATTTCTTATTACCTACCTATTATCTACACATGTAGGGGGCTTCATGGATAAGCAACAATTTTTTTCTGACTGCAGGTTAAAACTGAACTATGACATTAACAAATCATTTGGTGTTCTGTATTTACATGGAGAACGGGGTTATGAAAATACTAAACCAGCAGTATCTGCAGCAGCAAGTTACTGTTAATCACACAGAAATTGTAAAGAAATAAACAGTAGTCTGAGACTTTCCATACATCCTGTTTGATAACTGAAATATCAAGTGTTACATCAGCCGCAAGACCCTCACAACAACCTCAGTTCTCTGGTTTGAAGCTTTAAGAGGGAGTTGAAGAAGAAACAATAGCAGGCCTAAATTCTCAGGTTGAGTGACATTTCTCTCTGAGGCCATGTACATTTGACATAATAATTGTTTCTGATCATTATCAGTAATCAAATATAATTTTCCTGATCAATGTATGTATGATAGGGAGGGTGTGGGTTATTCCAGAGCAAACATTAAAAGTATGCTAGTCTGACACTGTAAAACAGACTGGCATGTAGGGAAAAAATAAATTGTTGATTAATATGGCAAATACAGTCAGGTCCATAAATATTGGGACATCGACACAATTCTAATCTTTTTGGCTCTATACACCACCACAATGGAGTTGAAATGAAACGAACAAGATGTGCTTTAACTGCAGACTTTCAGCTTTAATTTGAGGGTATTTACATCCAAATCAGGTGAACGGTGTAGGAATGACAACAGTTTGTATATGTGCCTCCCACTTTTTAAGGGACCAAAAGTAATGGGACAATTGGCTGCTCAGCTGTTCCATGGCCAGGTGTGTGTTATTCCGTCATTATCCCATTTACAAGGAGCAGATAAAAGGTCCAGAGTTCATTTCAAGTGTGCTATTTACATTTGGAATCTGTTGCTGTCAACTCTCAATATGAGATCCAAAGAGCTGTCACTATCAGTGAAGCAAGCCATCATTAGGCTGAAAAATCTAAACAAACCCATCAGAGAGATAGCAAAAACATTAGGTGTGGCCAAATCAACTGTTTGGAACATTCTTAAAAAGAAAGAACGCACCGGTGAGCTCAGCAACAACAAAAGACCCGGTGAAGAAAACACCCTTCACAACAGTTGGCCAGATCAAGAACACTCTCCAGGAGGTAGGTGTATGTGTGTCAAAGTCAACAATCAAGAGAAGACTTCACCAGAGTGAATACAGAGGGTTCACTACAAGATGTAAACCATTGGTGAGCCTCAAAAACAGGAAGGCCAGATTAGAGTTTGCCAAACAACATCTAAAAAAGCCTTCACATTTCTGGAACAACATCCTATGGACAGATGAGACAAAGATCAACTTGTACCAGAGTGATGGGAAGAGAAGAGTATGGAGAAGGAAAGGAACTGCTCATGATCCAAAACATACCACCTCATCAGTGAAGTATGGTGGTGGTAGTGTCATGGCGTGGGCATGTATGGCTGCCAATGGAACTGGTTCTCTTGTATTTATTGATGATGTGACTGCTGACAAAAGCAGCAGGATGAATTCTGAAGTGTTTCGGGCAATATTATCTGCTCATATTCAGCCAAATGCTTCAGAACTCATTAGATGGCGCTTCACAGTGCAGATGGACAATGACCCGAAGCATACTGCAAAAGCAACCAAAGAGTTTTTTTAAGGGAAAGAAGTGGAATGTTATGCAATGGCCAAGTCAATCACCTGACCTGAATCCGATTGAGCATGCATTTCACTTGCTGAAGACAAAACTGAAGGGAAAATGCCCCAAGAACAAGCAGGAACTGAAGACAGTTGCAGTAGAGGCCCGGCAGAGCATCACCAGGGATAAAACCCAGCGTCTGGTGATGTCTATGCGTTCCAGACTTCAGGCTGTAATTGAATGCAAAGGATTTGCAACCAAGTATTAAAAAGTGAAAGTTTGATTTATGATTGTTAATCTGTCCCATTACTTTTGGTCCCTTAAAAAGTGGGAGGCACATATACAAACTGTTGTAATTCCTACACCGTTCACCTGATTTGGATGTAAATACCCTCAAATTAAAGCTGAAAGTCTGCAGTTAAAGCACATCTTGTTCGTTTCATTTCAACTCCATTGTGGTGGTGTATAGAGCCAAAAAGATTAGAATTGTGTCGATGTCCCAATATTTATGGACCTGACTGTATAGTGAATGACTTTGTTTGAGAAAATCTTTTTCAGTGAGCCCTACTGTTTGCTTTTCAGTACATTATTCATGAAGGGAACTGGTTTCAACCTTTTCACATCTAAGATCTCTTTGTTATACACTGTAAACATTACTTTAGCTTTGGGCAGTTTTTATTCAGCCAGATAGGGGATAAGGGTATTTTAACATTCCTTCTAAAGGAAAGAAAAAATAAATAAATAACCCTTAGCAGCTTGGAAACTTACCCAGTTAGACCCAGAGGGTATCATAATAATAATAATTGTGATAGAAGCACTGACACTGGCACTGATAATGTAAAAAACATGACTTATTACTGTATTATTAAATACTGCCACACTCCAGATCTTTAAAACTGGTACAGCAGCTAAAATCATTTCAACTGCTATAAATAATTAGCAGTTTATTTAAGGGTATTTGTATTACAATTACATTTTTGTGTGCATTTAATAATACTGATCACACTGAATGACAAAGTTTCACCTTTTACACAAGTGAACATTAAATCACAGTAGAGAGACAGAGGCATTCTCTCACTATTAAAATAAATTGTATATATTTTATAAATAAAATTACCAAAACGGTGTATTTTTTTTCTCCATAATGACAAAGAGTAATATCACCATGTTTTATATTCATGTTTGAGACTCATAATTAGTTGTCATAGCAGGGATTACCATTATAATCTTCCTTTACACAGACACTTTATTGTACTGGTGATACATAACATCTGACCATCATGTTTATATTCAACTAATCCAAGGTGAGCATCATCTGCCCCACAACACAAAGGCAGTCTGTTATCAGAGGCCCAGCAGCTGCAGCAAACAGATAAACACTGGGCCATTGAAGAGACCTCACCTGCTGATATTATCTCCACACAAACCAGACCAATAAACCACAGCCTTTTATACACTCCCTGCAAGTTGACTTTATGAGATGCCACATACTCCCAATAAAAAAGGAGCACTTCTTTACACCTCAAACTCTGCTTTTTGTCTGCACTCTTTTAAGAGCTTCTTTACACAGAACTCTGAATAAAAGAAGAGAGAAAATAAATATTTTTCTGTGAAAACAATGCTTTCTATTTCATGTTAAGACATGTATAATGGTACAACCTTGAATTTATACCTAGAACCTTGGGTTGATCACTCTGACTCAATTGCCATAAGAGGAACAATAAAGGCATGGACCTGAATCAGATTATTATACATTGTTTTTTAGAGGCCATGCTATTCTAGACCATTACCCTGGTGAGTAGCTTAAAGTAGCTCTTAAGATCTGGTGTCTCCAGTCAGCTTGACGGTAACTTGAAACACATTCAAAAATGTAATTTGGTGAATATGTTAAGGAATTAGCTGTTGCCCACTCTGGCTTTCAAAGCTACGAAAATGTAACAGCTTTGCTTGATTTGATGCCATTTCAGACAGAATATGAAATGTATGAGTTTAGTTTGAGGAGATGTGCATATTATCATCGGTTATTCCCTTAAATCTTTGATCATGTATTCAGTTTCCTCTACTAGTTAGTGAGCGTTCACATGGAAGTCTGTTTTCGATTTCTCCAGATGCAAGTATACTTGCACTTTTACAGGAGCCCTTTTTGAACTTTAGTGCCAATGGCATAGTGTATTTCAGGCAGTATTATTAAAGTAGGTACAACAGACAACATTAAATCACCATTTTGCATTCTTTTAAAGTGGTAAAACATTTTACAATCATCACTTCTTGTAATGTGACAACACCTAACATTATTATTGCTGTGAGGTTGTGGTTGGATAATTGCATGGTAACTTGATTAAGAGAGAAGTGAGGATAAACTGATCTGCAATCAGCAGAATTCATCATTGCAGCTCCCGACGTCTGAGTAAGAGAATACTTAAATATGCTTTGTGCCATCTGTAGTGAGAACTGATTGCATGAAACTTTCAAGTCAGTGAGCATGCTGCAAGAGCAGATACAGATTATGTTTTCTTCATGGTACAAGATGGAGCATTAAGGTTATCAGGAGGACAAGTCTGTCAGGTTGATTTTGGGTTTGGTCTGTCTTTGTCTTTCTCTTGTTGGGATTATTTTTCTATGGTTATTTGTAAAATAGAGAATACGATTGTTTTATGTGATAATTGGAAAAGTACAAATAAAGTGTTTAAAAAAAAAAAAAAAGGTTATCAGGAGGGACAGAGGTTTGTTGGACAATGTTTCATTTGTCTAATCTTCACACGTGCTTATAGCGGCATGTAAAAGCATAAGAATAAAAATATCAAAGATAACTTGTTGTATAGCTGCACTTCAAATCCACACCATTGTTTCTCATCTGACTTGTGTAAAACCCAGTTGGAAACAGTAATAAGGACAATACAGGGATAAGCTACAAAGAGCAGGTAGCATTCTTTTTTTGTTTGTGTGTGTACATGTATCTGTCTACATGCCTGTGTGTAGCATGGTCTAGTCAGCTCTCTGAGATCTACCGTGACAGTGAAAAACTCCAGCACATGAAACACATTAAAGGCTGAAGAATATCCATAAAACACAATCTTGTTTTTTTACTTGGCTCCTAAAAGCCACTGGGGGAAAAGGGAGGAGAACGGGGGTGGGGGGTTAAGATTTGCAGTCCACCCCAGACGGCGACTGTCTCCCCTGCACAGATGCACTGTTGCCCAGGGGCCAGTGTGGCCTATTAGAATGATCTGCCGTTCAAGTTTTCACCACCCTCCTCAAGATAACACTGGAGGGAGGGAGCAAGCCTTTCAAACATTTGGAAATGCTCCACCGAGAGTCCCTGTAGGAGCTAACTACCAGCTATGTTTTCAGACACAATGGCTATTTGGTTTTGCAGGCCTCCTCCAGTATCAAAACGGGAAGCTGCACAGATGGACAAATGAGCAGATATAGAGGGAGGCCAGTTGTCTCAAGGCCAGCGTTCATCAAACAACAGTGCAACAAGATATTTCAATAAAATCTAGACTGAAGAAGACACTGAATTAAAAACCAAACGTTGTCAATATCCCAGAGCTGTCTCCATTTATGTAACACTGGGGTGCTAACCCTGGCTGGGACTGCTCGGATGCTCATGCTGCCAAAAAGTCTCCACAGAAACAGCTGCAGCCTCCTCTACCATCAGGAAGTCACACTCAATTACCAACGGTATAAGTTCACTCGCCTGTTAGTTTTATGTGGAAACCTGAAATCATAAGGTTGTGCTTAACTACTTCTAATGGCCGGAAGACAGACGTTAATTGGATCTGTAGCCTACTGGAATGTGAGTCCTGCTTTGTGAACATACTGTAACAAACCTCCTGTCTCCTTTTTGCATAATGGATCTTTTTTTTATGCTATTGAGACATGTTTTGTCTAGAAATATTAATGAGGGTTTTGTTCAAGAAAGTTTGTTCATTTAATCCTAATTGAGTGCTGAACATGAGTGACATTCTAAGATAATATAATCCAGTGTTGGCAAATCCAGTATTATGTTAGTGGTATCCATTCAGCTTTTCAACTGCTCAGCTTGTAAATCCAACCATTTATTTGCACATACAGCATTGCCACTTGGCTCAGTAAGACTTAGTGAATGAACTATGGCTGCTCCACCCTTTAAAGTCTGTAGTTCTGGTTACACCAAAGACCTTGTGCTGGCATGTTGTATGTGTGTGCAGGCTTTGTTGTGGCACTGCAACCTTAGTTTGGTTGTGGTAGCATGTAGCTAGAAGTTCGATAGTGTGCTTTAGCTGTTGATGTTTGCTTTTAGACTATTGTATCCCTGTCGTTTCATCTTAAAACATCACCTACAGTGGGAACATTTAAAAAAAAAAAAAAAAAAGGCCTAATGTTAGGCCAAGAGGTAAAAGAAAGGTGCTTACAATGAGGCTCATAAGGAGGCGGAGGGTCCCCACAGAGTATACACTCCATGTCTTGGAAACCACTTAATTTAGTCTTCCTGTAATATCTGTTGAAGACACAGAAATGACATATTTTAACTTCATACTACAAGCTGTCATAAACATAGGAGCAGCAAACATGCACAAACTCAGTTCATAGTGTTACATATTAAAAATACTGTTCTGTTAAAACATGTTTCTATAATTCTTCTGTGTCTATTATTGTGAAAAGCAATCAATACCACAACTGTTTCTGTCCTCTCACCCCGGCAGACAGTCACCACACACAGCGTTGCTGGTGGTGGAACAGTTGCCCTTCTGGAAGCGGTTGATCAGTCCACAGTCCAGGCATGGTTTGCACTTCTGCAGGCTCCGGTCCTCCTTGAAGCGACTGCTCCGGCAGGGCACGCACCGGGCATCCTCTCCATAACCAAAGCCACATTCCTGGGGGGATTAACGGGAGAAATACACCGGGTAAGAGGTGGGGTCGGGGTTTGGGGAGATGTGAAGCTGGTGAAAAGAGGGCTTAAATGTGGACTACCATGGGTCTGGAATTAAAGAATGATCTTGGCTAGCGGGATCAGAAGAGAACAATGGCCTGCCTCTTTTGAGAGTCCATCTTACACTGGCAATAATCTCCCTGACTCTCTCAGTATGAAAGAGCGGCCTTCCGCTGTAAGACCCAGAAAGGCCAGGCATTTGAATAATAAAGGCCCTAGGGGACACCCACTGTTGTA
This sequence comes from Sander vitreus, assembly GCF_031162955.1. Classification (NCBI taxonomy): domain Eukaryota; kingdom Metazoa; phylum Chordata; class Actinopteri; order Perciformes; family Percidae; genus Sander; species Sander vitreus. The sequence goes on from NC_135857.1 coordinate 22,380,373, forward strand.
TTATTGCAAGTTTATTGCTGGGTTTTTGTGTGACTCCCTCTCCAAGCAGACTCCGAGTGTCCCGTTGATTGAGAGGCCAGCAAGCAAAGGAAACACTTCAGGAAGGGAGCAAGGATTATGGAGAGAGATATTTGGAGAAAATAAGACGAATACTCTTTTTGTCTTCAACAATTGAAAGTGCACTTAAAAGGCACAGCTTCCTACTACCATGTGACTGATCTAATGCTGAACCACCTTTTGAGCATTTGTTCACCTGAGCTAAGCAAAATCTAAATTATGAAAGATATATTTGAGGACAACACATTTTATTGTTTATCTATGAGTAAATTATAGACGGAAGATCAAATATGCATCGTGTTGGGTTGCAATAGTTATTTCTAGGTATTTCAGAGTTGGATTAAGTCTTTTTTTCAAGTCACATTGTTTTCATGTTAAATACAGAAACTGGCAATTTATGAAATGCAGACGTCTGGTATAGTTTAGAAGCAAAATTAATGTTAAAAGGAACCCAATCTCAACACTGAATTAATTCCAAATGTATTAATTGTCATTATTGCTCCAGCTGCTCATTTCAATCTGCCAATGTCAGTCTTGTTGTGGCTCTTTCCTAATTGGTTTTCTGTCAAATCCCTAAAAGTTATGTTGAAAACTGACATTTACATGACAGATTATATTACTGTACACTGCACTGAGTGAAAAGACCCTGCAGGGATGACATCATACATTGATCATTCATTATCAGCTGCATAGCAGCTGCCCTCCTGTTGTCCAATGTTGCCACACTGCAATCCAAAGCCAGAAAGGGGGTGTGTGGGGTGGAGTGGGGTGGTGGCTCATATATCATTAAAGTGAAGGCCAGCTTCAAACAGGCTTCTCTCTTCCCCCGTGTCCCATTTCACTGCCGGGCATGCAGTCCTGCTGGAATGTGGGCACAAGAGTCTGATATGGGGGTTGGTTTTGGGAAAGCAGGCTGGCAAGAAATAAAAAGGGAGGTAAGAGGCAAAGATGTGATCGTGGGATGGCACCATTGAGTCGGGACAGAAGATAAGAATTTCAGTCCTTCCAGTCATACACATGTGAGCCTGACATTGAACCCTTGGGCCAGGCCTGGCCTGAGGTGCACCAGCAAGGGCTGGACTATTGCAGCTGTTGTTATGAACTCTCCATATAAGGCCTTGCTCTCCAGCAGGGCAGTGAAGGGAACAGTGGAGGTAGGGGGAAACAGAGGGAGGAGACATAGAAAGAGTGAGAAACAGAGAGGGGGTGGCTGATGAGTGATAAAGAGGGGAAAGGCGGAATAAAGAACACTCGGCTGCCCACTGTTGCAAGCCACGGCCTTGTTGTCTAAGGGGAATGAAGCTCAGACTGAGCCAGTGGAGGCTGGGAACTACCATGGCACTCAACTGCTTTTACTGCTATTACTGGTCCTTGAGAAAGCGCTGTAGGCCCAGCCAGTGCAGGGTATCTCACAGTGGTTCTGTGACCCACTTCCACATGAAGGAAAGGGCCCAGCGATGATTTATCTCCCCTAAGCTCAGCACTGGCACAAGCTCTGCCTGTGGGGCACCACATGGCAGGATGGAGGCTGATGCCACGTAGACACGGGCAGGACAGAGCACTGAAACAAAAAAAGGAAAATGGAGCCAACTTCTGCCTCTTTGATCCAGGCAGCACAGATCATCAAGAAGTGATCTCTTTTGTCTTTTATCCCTGCTAACAAAGCTCTACAGAGCTGACATCCTTCACTGACTGAGAGTAGTTTAGCAGCTGAAAGAAAGACGTGACCTGTGATGTTGAAGTTATTATTACATGAAAAGGTGAGTACACAATGTATAAGCCTTTTCCAACACAAAACTACCATAAAACGGCCACCAATAACGAAAGAATACATATTCAGTCTGTTAAACCTCCCTGATTTGAAAAAAGATTTTAATAATGTTTATGTTGTTCTACAGGTACATTATGTGTATATTATTCAAATGAATGAGATAAAAGTAAACATTTGGGGAGGAAACTACAAGGGATGTAGTCAAGAAAAAAATATAAAAAAATTAAATGAAAATAAAGCAAATCAACATTCAAGTGTGCCTGTCCCGCCATTACCATATTGTACTTTAAGGTGATTACGCATCAAAGCCCTACAAAAAAAGCAGATGCTTAACATCCCATTTCCCTGTCCTATCTCCTGATCTAGTTTGGGTGAGACTGCCAAGCATAACAGCAGTATGGAGGGGAGAGGAGCGGTGAGAGCTGGCTGGGACCTGAAGCATGTTCAGACGCAGAGATATTTCTGAAATTAGGAGGGAATCACAAGGGGGGCGGCCAGTCATCTGGTAATGAAACAATGCTGAAAACAATGCACGTTAGTTAAAGCAGTGTTCTGTCCGGGACCAAACACACTTACTCCTTTTGTTTTCCTCTCTCTATTACACTTTTAGAGCTTTTTTTCTTACTGTCCAGTTTCAATAGACACAAGAATAGTGGAGCTAATGTCTGTCCACTCTTGATTTTGACCCTTCTGTTACTTATGCACTCCTTTGTCTCTCTCTTTAGCAAGGACCATGCAGAAGTCCTTTGCCCTGGGAGTGTGGTCGAAGGAAATGTATGTTACACTCTTGCTACATACTACAAGATGTTGACACATCAAAGTTGTGTCCCTGCCTTTTTTTGAACCAATGGCAGTTTTCCAGCATGCACTGGAAAGCAATTCACCCCTTCTCCTTCATGCTTGACACAACACAAGAGACAAGGCAACTTATGAATGAAACCTAGAATAAAATATATCTCTGAAAAAGAATAACTGGTTTTAATTGACGTCTCCTCTGTGTGGGTGGTTCTTTTAGCTACAGTTAGTGTGAAGGGGCTAATTGATGTTTGTCAGGTTGCCTATGGGCGGCTTCCAGAGGCAAACTTCCAGAGCAAACTGGGGCACATTCCTCTGGGATCTCTATGGCAGCTGCACAGAGTGACTCCAAAGGTCTGCTATCATCCCAACAGTCAGCCCGGCCTTTCAGAATATGGACAGATTGTCTTGGTTACGCAGAGCTCAGATCAAAAGTTGTTTCTCTGGGAAACTTTCTCTGAGTGCAGGCCTAGGTCGCCACTGTGAGCTGGCATCCTGCTACCTTCAGAAAAAAAAGAATGAGGCAGCCAATTATTAACCAGGACCCCAGGGTGGCTAGCAGAATTCATGCCTGTTGCGCTGCCATAGGAACACGAGGACTACTGAAGCGTATTACCAACCACAGAGTGCATGTCTGTGTGCACTGAGATTAAAGGCAACTGGGCTTAAATGCATGTGTGCAACAGATGTCAAGGGTGATACAGAGTTTTTTCACTTGAACTTAAAGATGTAGTGGAGTGTAAACCCATCTAAAGTCAGTTTACCAGCATTTTTATTTACGGAAACCCCAAAGCTGCCATTACTATTTATAATGTAAACATATGCCTTACTGTATAATAAACTGAAATTAAGTTGAGGGCAAACAAACAAACAACTTCTGAAGCCATTTAGCTTACAGTCCTATCTTGTTTTCTTAGGGTGAATCAGGGTGAATGGCATCAGAAAATGGCAGGTATACTTCCTATGCATTCAGTAGCTAGTTTATTAGGTACAAATAGCTAGTCTAACACAATAGTCCTGCAATATATCCTATATTCATTAAGGTTATAATGTTCAGCTTCTGTTTAAACTATTTTGATTCAACTTAATTGTCGTTTGTGAGCTGTTGAACTGTAGCAGCAATCTGGCTTTACTGTCCTAACCTTTAACCTTTTGTACTAAACTTTTTTTTTTTAAATGTAAACTGCAGAGGTAGAATAATCTTATTGTTTTATGTAATAACATTTTGCAAAGCTGCATATGATACAACAGATTACTTGTTAAGATTGAGAGGTTTGAGGTGCACCATTATTTACTGTTAAATGAATCAAAAAAAGTAAAAGGGTTTCTTAATATGTTTGCTTGCCACAAACTGATCGGTGATTATACTTCATTCACCTTTACATCACTGTCTACACTTGCAAAAGTAGGTGCATAGCTGCTGCCAGAGAGGAAAGCCTAAGCTGACACAATAGAGGTCTGTTTGTACAAAGCACACAAAAACCTGTGGCTAAGGTGGTGGAAAAAAACTATTCCCAGTCGAAAGAGCAGCAAGCTAAGGCATGGCTTGCTTCAAACAGTGAAGACAATAAGTTGGAAAGGGTGCAATGGGGAAAAACAATGGAAGCCATTCAGCTGCAGAAGGTCAAAAGTATGGGTGTGACTGATTAAAGAGGGGTCGGTGTTCTACAAAAGCTAATAACGGCTTGGCTGTTCTCTGCATGAAAGAGAGGAAGTAATAAATAATGTTGGTTCCCTGGATAAGATACACTTCTCTAAACAGTGATGTCCATTCTTTACATCAACCCAACGGTTTTACACTTTTTTTGTGTAGGTTTTTTTCACCACAGGAATAATCCATCCCACTTCTTTTCAGTTTAAGGAAGTTGATTCAACGGACCTGTTATGGATCCCTTGTGTTACTACACTTTCCTCTTCCTAAATAAACAAGTGACATTATTTCTTCCTTAGTGGCTCTATGGAAAAATCCTCCTGTGTGAACAGAGTACTTCAGACAGATCTTCTCTTTTTTAAACTAAAGTTAATTTATGTAAGGTGATTCCAAAACAATTGTGTTCCAACCTTTGATAGCTCCTGTCCTGCATCACACTGCTTGCAGGGTTTACAGTTCCCAAATCGGTCCTTGTATTCCTGTTCTCTGCATTCTCTGGTCTCCTCCTCGGCCCGCACAGGAATCTGAGAGGGACAGTCATTTGGTGAAAGTTAGAGATTTCTGTATTTCATCACCACGTATTATCCATAACAGAAAAAGCAGACTGAATCCACAGCTATGCATAATAATCTCTCCTATAATAGTTTAAGGGGATCCACCCCCTGCCTTGGACTCTTGGGGGAATTACTGGAATTGTTGGGTCTTTGGAAATTATAGAGTGTGGTCTAGACCTACTCTATCTGTAAAGTGTCTTGACATAATTCTTGTTGTGATTTCATACTATAAATACAATTGAATTGAATTGAATTCTTGAAAACAAGTCTGATACTGTTGGGATAAGATAAGAAGAAACTTGAATGAGCCCTGTGGGAAAACGGTATAGTTGCTGGAGCAGAATCCAAGTCACAAGCAACAATACAGGGATCCTCAAAACCAGAGACTAGAACGTAGATAGCAAATGCAATTAGGACAGTGCAGTGGACAAAGGTAAAATGATACTCAGCATTGTCAGAGTGTTACCAGCAAGGACTTTACAGCTCCACAGTGTGAGCAGTTGCCTGTTTAACACTGGCATGCAGTGCAGTTCAAGTTCATTTGTGCACAAATTTAGAGTTTGTAGCCTATGTAGCTCACTTTTGAAGAAGTTTTCCCCAGAAGTTGTGGTTTACTTAGTTTTCATTGAGAAAATGTGCTTGAAAGCTTTGAAAAAAGCTATTAAATTGACATTAAGTTAAGATTTTTTTGTTGAACCACTATTTCCTGTGAGTCAAAATGAACTTCGACACTCAAAACAGAGTAGAATATAATTAAATTAAATGGAGCAGGTAATGTAAAACTGTATGTGCAGTGTATCTTTCCCTGTATGTTTCCGTGTAAATGTTTACAAGACTTCATCAACAAACTATACACACAATAATAATAGATTTTGAGTAATTATAGGCTAGGTGAGCAAATCAAAAACACTAAATTATCTTGCTGACTTGTGTTTAAAATACAATATTTGATGAAATGCTTACCAGAGTTGAATATATGACATGCACAGTTAGAAGTGAGAAGGTGTGTTGAAGGATCCAGCAGACCATTTTGATGAGCCACTGGTTGCGTGCAGCTGAAAAACGGACACAACAATAAAAGATTTAGATTAAGTACGTTATTATGTTGTCTCTTCTCTATAAGAAAAATGTATTTGGTTGGGTCAAATTTGCTGAGGTAAAGAATAAAATTATGTTATGATTATACAGGCAAATTCAGGTTTGTTTAAACACATTTAAAAACACGACAATAAAGCAGATATAGGCTGTGAAGCACTAGGTAAAAATTAACAACACGCACGTGCAAACTGTAGCAGAGTTAATTGATGCTGTTTAATTAAAGTCCCATCAGCAGAGCGACACAGTAAAAGCTCAGACAGCTTCCATAGTTTTACAAGAGGAAGACGTTGTACATAGGATGCATACGATGTCTAAAAGTCTCAAAACCCAATAATATTGTTATGATGTAGACTACCCTACATTCCTAACTAAAAAGGCATTCAAATATCCATGCGTGTAAAGCGAGTGTTTACCAACTCGTGACTTTAAAGCGTCATTATCGTCAGTTTATCTTACAGTGTGTCTATAATAATAGCATATCATACTTGTAATATACATTTAAAGACTAGAGGTGTGTGCCTTGTATTCTGAAATTAACCAAAGGCTTTCGCCGTGAATGTCCAAAAGCTAATCAAAAGCCCTTCTTACCTGCTAAAAAAAGGAGCCTGTTGATCAAAGTATTGGTTGTTAAAAATCGAAAGCAGACCGGTGAGAGGTGTGGTGGTGTGTTTCCCGCACCGGTCCGCTCACCATGTCAGCGCTGCTGCTCCAACCTAGTACAACACAGAGAAGCAGCAGCAGCAGCTCGAGGACTACAGCGCCCAGATCAAAGGCGGGGAGATGGGGGTGGCTTTAGGGATTTGAAGCGCGTGTATCTGATCTGTGATCAGCCTGACTACATCAAAGAGTCGGCCGGTCCCACAGAGAGCCAAACACGCAGCCTGACTAAGCTCAGCAAAATGTGATCAATAACAGCGTTTCCTTTCAGCTGGGAGTCGAGGGACGATGTGGAGACGATGAAGTAGGTTGGGTTAACAAATGTCTAATCAGAAGACGAAGACTTTCTCTCTCTCTCCCTCCCCTGTGTGTGTGGTTTATTTGATGGCTGTTTCATATTAGTCAGTCTTCTGACTAACAGTGGGGGACCTCTAATGGTCCTTCACAGTGTCCCTGCCAGTCCCCATTTACAAGTTTAATTTCCTATTTACCTATACAGACCAACTGTTCTAAAGTATATGGAGATGCAAACTTTTTTTTTAAACGTGACTCCTCGTGACATCATTCTGGTTTATAATCTAATATTTATGTCTATTTGGAGGTTGTCGACATTAAATTATTTTATAAGCTTTCATCTCTATATGAGCCGCAGATGTCGTGACGTCAGTGTGCTGCTCCAGGATTGGCTAAACCCAGCTGACTTGTGACCTATCTGTTGGGGAAGAGCAGGGTTCAATGTCAAGTTACTGATGTTATCTGCATGGTGGGGGCACACTGGAAAATAGATACTTATTTATTACTTGCATACAAATCGTTCCATGTACTGTATTGTATTGGGACTTCTTTCCAATGTTGGGTCACTTACCTCAAAACGTTTTTTAATTTAACAAAACACAGCATTAGAAGCTAATTGAATCCCACTGAGTAAAATAACCACTTTTAAGAACTTTTTGCAAATTCGTCATGGTCAAGGTATTTTAATTTAAATGCCACACTTATTATATTATTATATTATATTGACCTACCTAGTCTTTCTATAACCTTTCTATAAACTTTCTTTCTTGCAAATCCTAACATTGTCTTCGTTTTCCTAAAACATATGTTGATACGACAGTTCATTTGTGAAGATTGTGGTAACATGAGCTGCAGCTTCAACTGATATGACAGAGGCTATGTTGACACAAAATGTACATGATCATATCCACCTCTGGCAAAAATGTGTGCACACACTGGTCTGTATCTGCACCAAGGCAAAGACACAGAGGACAAAAGTTCAGCACTGCAGCAAAAGTGGCCAATTACTGTACATGTCTGGGCATGTTGTATATCAATTCCAGGAAATCGGTGTCTACTTTGCAAATGTAATTAGCTGTTACTTTCTTGCCTATTGTGGAATATTAATATTCCAAATGCTTTATGCGTCTTAAAACAAATCGGTTATTATTATTACTTCATAAGTCTGAGTTAAAAGTCTGTCATAAGTCTTTCATCAGCTTCATGAGTTTTTTTTAATGAAATCATAGAACAATAGTTTTATACAGTAGCAGTCACAATACAACTATTCTAATTTCTCCTGTTAATGTTTATACTGTATATATTCATTTCCACTGTTTTGAGGCTAAATCTGATCTGCACGTCACTGTGACATAGTCATAGCTGTGAGAGCACTGTTCTGCACTCAAAGCTTTCCATACAGAGGGAGACTAAAGCTTTTCTGTTGTCTCCATCTACTGGGACATTGGTGTCATGGTTTATTAGTTCATTTACTTCTGCTGTTTGAGTGTGTTTACTGCAGTCTGCTATAAAGCATCTATTGAGCAGTTTTGTAATTAAGAAATGTATGGACATCATGTCCTAGCACTTACTCTATTCTATTATTTAGTATAATATCATATTTATCTCACACTTGATTATGTTCTGTAACAAGTGGAGTTCTATTTTATAACTGTCTATATATGACTCACTTGTATTCATAGACTTCACAGTTTATTTAACTGTGGAATTCCATTCCATTCTAAAGCATTATCATATTTTTGCACACTCCATATATATAACGGCCCATGGCAAATAGACTCCTATTCTATTACATTCTACTTAAATTCATAGACTGCACAGTCTATGACTCTATTCTATTCTAAGGCTGAAATCACTCCCTATTTACTATATAGTGCACTATATACTGTCCGCTATTTAATTTGAGTGTCCGTACTCTGAGTGTGTCAATTAATCTGCCATATAGTGCCTGGTAGTGAATAAGTAAATAAGAGAGTGATTTCGGACAGAGCCATAGAGTGCACAGTCTGATTCTATTCTATTGTATTCTACTCATGGACTGTATGATTCTATTCTATAGCCTACATGAACTGTATAGTCTATGATTCTACACTATTCTAAAGTAGGCTATTAAAATCATATTTTTGCATACTCTAAAACTATAAATAATGTAACGTTGCAAGTAGACTTTTCTATTCTATTCTATTCTATTCTATTCTATTCACCCGTGACCCGTCCCATATTTGCTGGTGTGGTGTGTCCCATCGGAGCTTTACATCGCAGCTGTCGCTTTAAGAGACCTGTGCGTTATGGTTAAAACCTGCAGTATGAAACTGTCCAGAGGTGTTTACGACTATTAGATGTTCAATCTTAAAACGTATTCCATTCAAACCACCTTCTCTTAAGTGTTTGAGTCGGGTACCGTGCTATGTATGCGGTCATTTAAAGGAACTTCACTGCGATGCAGAGGACAGGGCAGAGATGCTGCACTGAAGCTGCTGCCAGCCTGCTGCCAGCCTGCTGCTTTCCTAATGTATCTCTCTCTCTCTCTCTCTCTCTCTCTCTCTCTCTCTCTCTCTCTCTCTCTCTCTCTCTCTATCCAATGCGGCATTAGAATGTAAGCTATGGGGTGTTAGGGCACGAGGAAATGTGCTTTAGCAATAAGGATATTTTAGTTACAAAACAATGAATACTTTTCTGAATTGGAAATAAATGAAATTTGAGAGAAAATCACTACTTCGGCGGCTGAAATCGTATTACCCTACTCTGGTAAGTTTGAGGTAGGCTATTTTTGCATATCAGTTCTGACTTATTGTACTGTGTTCTGCACAGTAGGCTATAGGACTGTTCTAGTGTTTTCTGCCAAGGACGGTGTTCAGTAGATTGAGTGTCTTCGGGAAACCCATGATGCCATTTAGAGCAGTTTATATTTTAAGGTGCTGTGACTTTGAGGTGATGATGTCACGGTTCTACGTAGGCTATAGGCTAATCCTGTTGGTTTTGTCAAAAAGCATCGTACCACACTAAACGATGTTTTCAAAACATTAGAGATATATTGAATGATATATGCTTTAGATGTCAATGTCAGAACATCCTCTGGATAGTCAGCAGCATCCTAACCAACCCAATTGGATTTTTTTTCTTAGCCTGTCTAATGCAGGGGAGCCTAAAATGTTTTCATCTGACAGACCCTGGGCCTTAACAAAATGTGGCTGATCATCTTTATGGGGCCGTATAGCCTATAGGCCCGTACCTCAGCCACTGATTGTCGTCTACAAAGTTGATATGCGCATCTTGGACTGTCACTGCAGTGTGCTTGCGTCTCAGTCTACTGATCACTTTGGTGTCCTAACTACAAGTCCCAGAATTCAGCGGGATAAGCCGCTCAGGCAAAGTAATGCAGCTGCAAACAGTCACTGGTGGGAATACGTTTTAGAAGTGACTACTGTCATACTTAGCCCAGCCATAACACCTGCAGGGCCATCTGGAGAGCAAGGATTTAGTTGACCGGTGTCTTTTGACCCGTAATGTTATATAACAGCATTTAGATAATGTTGCTGCTAAGCAGGCTATGTGCAGGCTGATTCTCTTGAATGAGCCTATTTACAGTAAAATAAACTGGAAAGGAGGCAGTTAAAGACACCTCCAAATAAATGCTAAATTGCTTCATGTCTGCTGAATGTGTCGGCCTAAATACTAGGCAATTTGCATAGCCTACATGTTAACATACCAACTGTCAGTAGTCTAATTTCGACAGTAGGACTATTTTTCAGCTTGGAGTTCTTCTCCCCTAAAGTGGTCCAAAAACAATTAATAGGCTACAGTTTAAAATTCTATCAATTAACCGACCCTTTCACCACATATGCTCATTGTTTAAACAGATGGTTTCAAGCCCACCCAAGCCTTGAAAGTATCTCACTTATCAATAGTTTTACTTCCGGAACACTGGGCTCGTAAAATAGGACTGAGTGAAAGCTCTTCGATTCTCTGCAGACCTTTTAAATACAGTCTATGCTGCAGACGTGTGACTTTAACTGAATTAAAGATAAAAAACGTACCATGTGTACACTAGTGTATACTGTATTAAAACATAGTTAGTAGGATTATGCAACAGTTACAACTTACATGAATCGTTGTGAAGATAAATAAGCTTCTACGCATGCGTAAAACAAAATGTTTTGTTTGTTTTAGTTACAGATGTAGCAGATGCATATACAATACGAAATAAACCTCTCAAAGAAAAAATATATTGAGTAGTTTCCATAATACACCTTTGGGGACTACCAGCGAAAAGACAAGAGGTAGTTGAGACCAGGCTGAGTGTGCCTGACTGGATTTAAGACGACACGGAAGTAACCGGGAGTGAAACATCTCGCTTCTACAGTTTTTTGCTCTCGCACGCAGTGTAATTCATTATTATTAGAACATCGCCTTTGAAGGAGTCAATATGTTGTTGGTGGGGAAATAACCATCCCACCTGCTATTGTTGTCGTTATTGTTTCCAGGAACACAGACTGTGGTGACATGTATCAGCTTTTTGAGAGGACTGTGAACGGCGCGCACTGGACAGATTCAAGTGAGTGGGTTTTGTTGGCATAACCGGATAACGCTCCCTAAAGAGGCTAAAAAAAAAAAATCACCCGGCACCGGCGATACACGGTTAAAAGAAAGCCTCTTAACCACAGTCACATTAACATATTGAATGCATGTGTCTTCATGTATCGTATACATCACCAAACGAGGGTTGGTATATATTTATCACACAGTTATACAGAACAGGCAAGTGTTTTGAGGAAAATAACGGTATTCTTCTTTTGCGACAGCCGTTTTCCGGGTGGAGTATTCCTCCGCTCAGTGCAGAAGATAGTCCAATGAATGTTTATGTGCTGGGACACATAACAGCAACGAGATGGCCAATTGTCCAGACCCGTGGTGAGTTTAACATATACTGTAAAATATTCCTGGAAACATTACTAGCATGATGAATATTAGCAACTGATAGGCCCTCCACACTATTCAGGTTGTTCGAACTGACAAATCTATTTTCATATCATAAGTCACTAAAGTGTATTACAGTACATATATACAGTATTGTTTAGTATGGGCTGCTTTTCAAACATCCTGTGCTGGCTGCCACACCCACTCCAGCTCCAGTGAATGCACCACTGTGGACTTGGTTGCATGTCTAACTTAGTGTCCTGCTGCTGAATAAGTAAGAATATTTTGCTTTATTGCTGATTAGGAGTTGACAGGCTAACGTTTGCCTTACATAGGCCTAAGTAAAATACCCATGTTACACCCCTTAAAAAGCAGCATGGACCATTTTAGAAGGCCTACTGATGGGAAACAGCACAACTCTTGAGTAGGGGATCAATCAACATTTTTAAAGGTTTTACTTCACCCTGCAGCACTTCAGTGCAGTAAGGCTGCAGGCTGTATGGGAAGGTATACAAGGTAATGTTCTCAAAATCAAAATCTAGAGCAGATGTCCAAATGGCACTAATGGACCATTAACAATGGACCTGGTGAGGGGTTCTATTCTCATGTTTCTTTCTAACCTAAACCTTGATCAATAATGACTGTAAGCAAGACTCTTGTGTCCTCTCGAGTTGAGTTAAAATGTGATCTTTGACTTCCCTTTCTATACTAAAGTACAGTGACTATGCAGTCTTGTCAATGCATGCGTAACAGAGTGCTCCAAACAATGAAAAAAACCAAGGGTTTCATTCAACTGTTCTATATCAATTTTGATATTGATTTGATGTGATAGTAGCCTTGTCATTAAACCAGATAACTGCAACATCCCCTCTTGCATTTCATACTTCTCCCTGTTTTCTGTCTGTGTCTCTATCAAATGAAGACAAAATTCAAAACAAGTCTTCAGACAGCTTATAATGAGAATGTTTCTCATAAAGATTTTACCTACTAGCAGACAGTTACTAATTCCGAAGCTCTACCCACAACCCATGCAATTGTATCACAAATGTATCCAAACTTCAAACAAAATTTGTGTATCTAATTTTTAGGTTGCCACGGGTGACAGTTCGTCATGAGTACATTGGCCTGAGATCCTACGAGGTCTCTCCCTTCACATCTGTTGAAGATGTTAAACAGTTGCTCTACGAGGAGACAAACCTGCCTGTCAAAGAGCAACGGCTGACTCACAATGGGAGAGTGGTATGTCTTTTTTTTTTTCATATAACAGCAGAGGAAATATAGTAAAACATACCATAATGTGCAATTGGTAATTTTCAAAATGGTTATTAGTTGATAATTAGGAAAGATGTCTGTTCATTGTGTTTATACACTGTGTGTGTGAGGCTAATGTTTTTCATTTTTGGGTTGCATGTTCATTGTTTTGTTACGTACTGGAAGGCTTTGCTAAACTATTTTCAGTCACAAAAATAGTGCATGACAGTAGATCAAATAAAAACATTGGAAAGTAACATTGCCTTTTTTGTACAAACCAAAGACAAAACACAAAAATCTAGGTTTTGAAATTGGCCATAATTAAGTATGTAGTTAAGTCAGGATCCTATTCCAGTCAGTGTTGGGTAATTTCTTTACATTGTTGTCATTCTTTGCTGCAAGAAATTAGAGTAGGACTCACACACAAGTTCATAATTTTGCCCATGTTCAGTTTGTGTATTGTAAATGCCACATTATATGTATTTGTCTTGGTGATTTGGTTTGCTTGCTGTTCTTTGGTTTTGTAACATTTTACCACTAACATTACATTACACAAAGAGAAAAAGATTAACTGAGGTTGTTTCTCTGATGGTAGATAATTGCCAGCAGCAGAAAACAGATCTGTTGTAATGACAACAGTGCCATAACTGCAGGACAAAATTACGTGATACTGACCAAACCATTAACAGTGCCTTCATTGTTGAGATGCTGTGAACCAAGTTTCCCTCACATGTTTTATTTGATGTTGCTGTGAACAAATTATTGGATCCTTTTTGTTTTATCATTGATCTTATGACTAGTTTGTGCGTGGTGATGGTCATATCTATTTATCTATCTTATGTTTACTGTGGGCTGTTGGATTCCTACAGAGTAATGCAGTGGTCCTGAACAAAGTATCACCTCGGATGACTGCAGTCAAATGATCTGACTCATACTGTGGACAACATGACTAGGCACCTCATTGTCAGTGTATTGAACAAAATGCAATAGTTTGCTTACTGCTTTCTTAGCATAAGAAACAAAATAATTCACAAGCTAATATACATCTCCAGAGTAATTATCAACATTTAAAAATGATTTATTCTATTTTCATAGATACATTATAAAATCATATGTAAATACATTTTATACAGTTTTTCATAAATTAAGGTCATAAATTGCTTACTATAAAAGTATATTTTTTTGGATCAAACAGATGTGTCAGTAGTGTTAATTTGATTAATTGTGGCAGACAAATGTACTGTGTGGCTTTTGTGTGGTAGTTTGGTTGTGTCTGTTAGTGTATGGCCTAACATAACTGGAGTTGATCCCCTGTCTTGGGGTTCAGCTGATGGAAAGCACCAGGTGGTGGTCAGTGCTCTGCAGCCCCCACTGATCTCATACGCAGAAATTAGCTGCAAGCTAGCCACACCTATACACCAATACCACATACACCACAAGGTCAGGCCCTACAATTCAGATAGTTTAATTAAACAAGAGGAATATTTAAGACTGAGTATTATATACTGTGGACTGTTTCCTAGAATGAAAATATATGGAAAAAGATTTCCATTAGTCCCTCCAGATATAAGTTTAGATTTCAAGTTGCCTGTTCCGCCTGATGCAATTAAATTGTGCAGCAGTCTGATGGAGGAGGCACTGTGCCAGACACTGTACTTAGCAGAGGGTTAGTATGCCTTTTAGGAGAAACTGAAAGGCAAGTTTAGCTTGTTCTCTGGGACGCTCAAAATCATTCTTCAATGTAAATGCCTGTCTGTGGGTGCTCTGAAATGAAATAAAACATTCAGTCCAGTAGCCAAATGAGGTAAAACATTACCATACATTACACTAGTACTGTATATACATCTTTGTTCGAGAGAGAGGAATGTACAACCAAAGCACTCTGCTGTTCTCTATCTAGATGAATGTTGGATGCACAAGACATAAGATAATTTAAAATATTCAATTTTATTGCTGATTCTAAGTCTGAGTATGTTTTGTGTGGGTATGTTTCCACCAATATCACTTTCTTTCTCACACGTCTGACATATTGAGACAAGAATACAGCTTATCTACTTTAGCATATAAGCTCTTGTTTCCCATATTAAATATTAATATGTCATTAAAGACTTAAAATCCTTCATCCAGAATCGTACAAATGACTATTGCACAGTGCAGTGATCATGATGAGGATGATGACTGAGAGATTTGCTTATCCAGAGCTCAGTTTGCCAGACAGCATGTTGATGTGCAAAGACTGCTGAGTGCAGTGGGTCACAGTGTCACCTTGAAAAGCTTCAAACGGGAGGAGCAGCAGTATTGGGGCCTGGCAGTATTCTGGCGCCCTACTGCATTGATTCGGAAAGATGCATCAGAAAAAATTGTCTATCACACTAATGTGTGCAATAATGCAGCCCAAAACATTGAACTAGTGCTTCGGTGTGAGACTGATGATACATTCATTCTGATGGGAGGACAACTATCAGTCTGTTAATAGTAAAATGACAGTCAGTTCCAGTTGGCTTTCTAACTGTTTCGTGAGTGCATTGACAGAGGTAGTTTGACACAGTACATGGCAGTTAGTTACATTCTGCTAAAGCATTTACTTTGATTCACTGACATTGTAATTTTTGTTGAGTTAATGCCAAATTTGTTGTTACATTTTCTCCATATAACAGACCTGACCATTCAAATTATTTTGTTTTCCTCAATTCAACACATTTTTGTTGTATGTTAAATTACGTGTTGTCTCCGCATCATACCTTTCTAGCTGGATGACAGAGTGCAGATCGGGACCTTGGTGCCTGCTGGAAGCCCAGAAGTATCTGTCACACTGGAGGGAAGAGGCCTTAAAGGGGGAGGTAGTATTAAAACCACCACATCTCTGCAAAACAACCAAATCTTACAACAGTGAGGCTTACTCAGCTTGGCTTTTACAGGGAGGTTTGGACAGACTACACCACCGCTAGTCGAGTTTCTGAAAGATATTCTGAGGAGGTACCCTGAAGGTGGACAGATTCTGAAAGTAAGTGTCATGCTACATTATTATTTCACATTTTTCACAGACATTAAATACATTTAGCATCATTCTTATGGATGTTGGCCTTATGTAATTCCCTAAACAGGAAAAAACAATATAGTTTTTAGTTGCTGTGTTAACAGGCTGTGGTCGAGATTTCTCCCAGGCAAATGCTATAGTCAATAACATTGATGTCATGGGATATGTAGAGAGAAAATATGTCAAGCTTGCACAAAAACAAAGGGCACAGTTTTATTTTGGCTTTATCTGCTGGCATCAGCCATATTACCATACATAGTTGCAACATTGCCAGGGTAAAGGAATGAGGTCTCGCTGGGGACAGCCACTCTAATAATGTGCTCATTTTACTGTAAGGCTGGATAAAAGCATCCACCAAATAAGCTGATGTCATCATGCACATTACATTTCTTAAAACCACAATAAAGGCCCTGCATTCATGAATATGTATTTGTTTGTGTGTATTTTATAGGAGTTGATTCAAAATGCAGAGGATGCTGGAGCCACAGAAGTCAAGTTTATGTACGATGAGACGGAGTATGGAGTGGAGTCGCTGTGGTCACCTGACATGGCTCAGCATCAAGGTTAGTAGTGACAGTTAACACAGCCCTTGTGTTGGCAAGAATCTCTCCTGCTCAAGTATCATTAAGTAGGTGCGCTGTAGCTGATCCTCTACTCGGAGGGAAAGACAAATACATTTGTTACAGATAATTAAAAAAATAAATTTTTACACTGTACCTTTACTGTATATTGATTTTTAGGTTGTCTAAACATGTTTATGCTGACCTGGTTTTAACTCATTGTATTGCAGGTACGGCATTATATGTCTACAATGATGCTGTTTTCACTGTGGAAGATTGGAATGGAATTCAGGAAATTGCGAGGAGCAGGAAGAGAGAGGATCCTTTGAAAGTTGGACGATTTGGGATTGGCTTCAATTCTGTGTACCATATTACAGGTGTGGACTGTCCCAAAATGCTAAATATAATTTCTGTTATCAAATGCTTGCAGTACAAGAATTTTCCTGCCAAAATGTCTTCTGTATAACTCTTTTAATGTTTACCTAATGCCTATACATTTTTTGCTATGGCGGTTTGGCAAAATTACTATTAAGATGCATTGTAAGGCCCAGATCAGACAGAGCACGTTTTAGCAGCCTATGGTGGCTTTTTGTTTAGTTTTAAATTAAAGTGAAGCGTTTTGAGCCCCTCGCGATTTTTTGCAGTAGAGCCCTAAAGGCGAGATAAAAAAACTCCAAGCGGAAAAAACGCCCAACGTCATTCAACTTAATAGCAAAATAACGGTTGGTTGACGACGGGTGATTCAATGGTTGCCTAGCAAGAATAACAGAAAGATGCAACTGGTCTGATTGGGATGTCTTCAACAAAAAGGGCAGTGCAGTAAGCTTCGCATTTTGCGACCTGCAAACGCGCTCTTTCTGATCACAGTGTAAATGGCTAATTTGAGTTGTACAGCAGAGGAAATTGCTAAAAGGCAGCTAATGATTATTTTCTCAATTAATTGTTTGGTCTATAAAATGTGAGAAAGTATTAAAAAACTGCCCATCACAATTTCCAAGAGTCTAAGGTGTCATCTTCAAATGTCTTGTTTTGTCCAAAAAAATGACACTGATAATCATCACAGCTCTAAATTGAAGTTATATTTATTACACTATAGAATTAACAACATATTTAATTTTGAATTTATATTTTTTGTGTTTTTTCTTCTTACTTTTTAGATGCTCCCAGTATATTCAGTGGAGACCAGATTGCCATGCTGGACCCTCATCAGACCCTGTTTGGTGTGCATGAGTCTGGGCAGTGTTGGAACTTGAAGACAGACATTAAGGAGATCACAGAACTGAATGACCAGTTTGCTCCCTACATTGGGATGTTTGGGAGCTCTGAGAAAACCATTAAGGATGGCAGCTTTCCTGGAACATTGTTCCGCTTCCCGCTCCGCCTGAAACCCTCCCAGCTCAGTGGCAACATTTACAACAAAGAAAAGGTTTTGGAGCTCTTTGAGTCTTTCAAAGCAGATGCAGATACAGTGCTCCTCTTCCTCAAGAGTGTTCAGAAGATCTCCTTGCATGTGCGTGAGTCTGATGGTACAGAGCGTATGTTGTTTCAGGCTACAGCAACAGAGAATACTGATGATAAGTTAGAAAGACCGAACGCACTAAAGACACTGGGTCAGGCTATTGACAGCTACAGCAACGGTGTTCCCAGTTCTACCATCACGTGCGTCACTTACCAGGTCAACATAGAGACTCAGGATGAAATGGCTAAAGAGACTCAGAGGATGACGTGGTTGGTTTGTAATGGAGTTGGGGGCAGAGGAATGTGTGCTGAGTTGGACTCGTTGGCAGATGATTTGAAGTTCATGCCTACCATTGGCATTGCTCTGCCTCTTACTCTGATCAGTAAAGAAGAAAAAGGTGCCACGTCTGGCTTCTCAGGACGAGCTTTTTGCTTCCTTCCTCTCCCCCCCGGGGAGGAGAGTGAGACAGGGCTTCCAGTTCATGTCAGTGGCTTCTTCGGTCTCACAGACAACCGTAGGAGTATCAAGTGGCGGGAAGTGGACCAGTGGAGGGATCCAGCGGCTTTGTGGAATGAGCTGCTTATAATCACTGTCATCCCGAGGGCTTACTTCACGCTCATCACTGAGCTTATTAAAAGGGTGCAGACAAAAAAGGACCAAGACTTTCCATTGTCCCCTACAGGGACCTATGGGGCCTGGCCAGATCCTAAGCAGGTCAAGTCCCGCTGGAAAGCCATCCTCCAGCCTCTGTTTCATGACTTGCTACAGCATCAGGTCATCTATTCACTCAGTGAAAGCTGGATCCGGGTGGACCAGGCTGTGTTCTCAGAGCTGGACACAGATGAGGACATTTCAAAAACTGTGATCAACTACCTCCAAAGCTCAGGAACACAGGTGGCAAAGGTGCCTGCTGCAGTGGACTTTGTTGTGGCTGCCTACGTGACTGAGTCCACTGAAGTAAAGAAAGTGACTCCATCTTTGTTGCGGCAGGTGATCAGGAAGTACAAACACAAAGGTCCCTCACGGGAGAAGCTGTTGCTGTTGGAGTTTGTGCTTAGTGACGGCAATTACAGTGACCTTATAGGACTGGAGCTCCTGCCGCTGCAAGATGAGACATTTACAACGTTTTCATCTTCTGTCAGTGAAAAGGATTCCATTTACATTGCATCTGAAGAATACCCCAGGTAGAGATAGAGTGAAATAGTGTATTTTCACTATCAAGTTTTTGCAATTCTTGTCTAAATTACCTAATTCTTTAGTCTCTCCTTAATGTACATTTACTTTTGACTTAAAAAAACGATTTCAATAGGTGGAATCAATACAAAATAGTATTTGTTTTGACCTGAAATCAACTGGACAGTTTGCCATCTTAAGTCACAGACAATGTGTTATTAGTACATGTATATACATATACAAGAGTAGATATAAGTGTGGATCATTGTGCATGGCTTTAGTAAGGTTACTGCAATTTTCAAAGATCAGTTTTAAAGTTAAAACATATCTACATCTGAAAGGCAAATGCAAATTTGGGCTAGATTATTTAAGAGGTTGTGATTAAACTAGTGGCTTTGCTTCTGCCTTTTAAAAGCAGACAATTGCATTCAAATTGAAAACACAAATTGAATGGCAGTGTAAATTTCACTGTCCTTTCATGCAAATACAGTAAATTTGGACCTCAGTGCATCTTATTTTCAGTAATCAGAGGAATGTGTTTGTCTTTTTAACAAACTTCATCCAGATGTATTATTGCTGCTCAGCTATATTTTCATTGTTATTTTATCCTATTGGTTTATTTGGTCTTCAGTGACTAGATCAATGACAGCATCAATGATTGTATATGGAAAGTTTTCAATATTAAAAGTTTTAAAACACATGTACACGTAGAATTGGGTTCGTAAAAATGTCTCACCTTTTCTTCCTTTTGCTTTGTTCTAAGGTCTCTGTATCCAGGACTTGAGGGTCGGTTCATATTGGAGAGCATTAGACCTTCAGTAATGGACAGTTTGAAGAAAGCAGCCAAAAGCAGAGGTAATGTAACATATTTAATTTACTGTATGTATAAATAACCTTGGTCCCAAACAGTGACCAGTGACCTTTATACTGTAAAATATTTGACCAATTTATTTGTAATCTTAACAACAGGATCTAACAGTAAAGCTGAATAAATTCAAAGATTTTTAGGGGAAGCTTAAAGCCTTGTGCGAAGTATGATTTATAGTTATGGTAGTATAAAATATCCCTGTGATGACTTTTTGTGTTATGTGAGTTCGGCCATGTTGTAATAATGCTGGGACAGAAAGGGAAAAAGAGAGTGAGCATGCTGATTCATGGAAGAATTGTTTTTTTGTGCTACACATTCCACTCAACCCACGAGATCAGATCACTGCCTTCTTATTATAATCTATAATACTAAAGAGTATGGCAGTGAGCACACAGACCAGAACTATGATGAGTAACAAATTTGTACTTTAAACCCAACATGAAAGGCACAGAGAATATTCTAATCCAACATTTAACTAGAGCAATGTGGACTCCTATTCATTTTTATTTTATAATTTTTTTTAAGAAGTGTAGTATTGCTACAGGTTTTTACGGTGTCTACAGAAATCTTTCATTTGCTGCCCACTCTGGCCCCACCCTTTAATGATGTTTGAGTACCACTTTAGAGTTACTCAAATCCCCTGACATCCCCTTAACCTCCCCCTTTCCACCCATGTCTCACTCTCTTATTCTCCGCAACAACTTCTAAACTGTGCATTAGGTTGAGGCAGGCTGAAACAATTCAGCATGAAATGCTGATGCTGAAAGACATAATTAATGTTATTAGTAACACCTGTGTTTTACTGACTATGACCTCAAATTTTTTTTAAATATACATAAGTAGGGTTGGGTATCGTTTGGTTTTTTTCCGATATGCTAAATATAAAAAAAATATAAAATACTTTTAAAACGGTGCCAGTGCCTAAACGGTGCCTGAACCGGTGCCTAAACTGAAATATATATAATATATTTATAATGTATATAATATAAAATATAAAAAAGGAACACAAAATGACAGTTGGCGACATTAAAGAACGGCTTGTTTATTGCTAAGGCGACAAAATTAAATGATTGATTAATAATGATATAAAAATAACTTATAACAATTACTTATTTCACCAGTAAATTGCTGGTAAACGACAAAAACAAGCACCAGATGGGAAAAGGGTATTTTACAATAACTTCAAATGCACCACAAGGCTGGCGAGTTTCAAGCGAACGCACCGTCTGTGTGTTGTTTTTCCGACAACGGCTGCTGCAGTCAGACTGTTACGTCCAAAGGGGTAAGCGTCTGTCAACAACCCGTAGCTCCTATGGTGCCATTTTGATGCTAACAAGCACTCACCCGCCGTTAGCATTCCATTGACTGCCATTCATTTTGACGTCACTTTGACAGCGAATAACTTTACATCTGAAGTGTTTAAAGACTTTATTTGTCCATTGTTTATTTCTAAAGAAACACGACAATGTATAAACGGCTCAATTACCTTGTATCTCACGTTATGGCTCTGTAGCAGACGATTTTGTAAAAATAGGCTAATGATTGTGTCATAACCACGCCACTTACTATCGCATAGTAGAGGAATTACTGTATAGTACAGGAGAAGCTCGCAGGCAGTTTCGACTTACATTAGCTGTTTAAGTTTAATTACTAATTTTAACTAGCATTTTAGTTAGTAATAAATAGCCTGTGCCCATGTTATCTCCTTACATATACCTACGCTCTCCGTCTCTGCAAGATTGGGAATGATTGAGATTTCTCTTGGCACAGCTACCAGAAGACTTTCAACTTTCAGACAGGTTGCTCACGTCACATTATGGCTCATCACTTTTGAGATGAGCCAGGTCTGCGCAGAATCAATCACTGGCGATCGCCGCCCAATGCATGCAGGTTAGATTTGTGTACGACTTGATCCCGACTTGCTCTGACGTCGTGCACACATGGGCAATGATAACCTCACGAGATCAATTTTGAGACGCAGGCAGTGCAGTTGCTTTTCACCGACTGCAAGACCCAGGCGAACCCAGGGCATGCTGGGAAACGCCGGCCTTTCATCTGATCTACACAGCTGATTGGTTCAGAATCGACTCAACATGATGACGTTTTATATAAACTTTTTATTGATTTTGATTTGGAGGGATTTTACTGCTATTTGTTTGATTTAAAGGCTTATTCTGTACAGAACACGTGTGGCTGATAGTTACGTTTAGAAGTCAGAGAGACTAAATCTGTTCAGATTACGGATCATCTACTGTGTAAATCAGCAGCAGATCACATGTAGAGCATTTTGACAGCTACTCTGTCATAATAAAAAACAACTGGAGACTGTGTAGGAGCTGATACATGGGTCTGATCTGATAACATTTTATTAAATCAGAATCGGACCACAGTGTTTCTGTCACTTCCTGTTCAGCCTGAAGGCTGCTGGAATTGGCTGTAAACTGTCTGACTTGACAGCGGATTTTTGTCACCGCCCCTAGCTGCTCCCTCCTGCTCTCGTCCACTTTACAGGCGAGGCGCAGTTCATCTCGAACGAGCCTATATACGTCGTCTCTCTCAGTTGGAGGCTGCGCAGTAACGCTCAGCACTCACTGGAAAAGTGCTTCTAATATCCTTCACTGGTCTCCGTCCAGAGCAACGGGATCTGTTGGTCTATTCTATATACTGTCTATGGTTACGTCCCGGTGTTGGAATCCTCTACAGGGAAATACAGTCACACTTTACACTGCTTAACGTAAGCTGTCAGCATTTTAACCATTGTGTTTACTCCAGCTACTAGCTAACGGTAACGTAGCGTCCCGTGCAGCGATGCTTCTGAAAAAAAGAAAAAAGTCAGGCACCGAAATGAGGAACCGAAATTTTCGTTCTTATTCGGTCTCGTTACTACCGTTTACGTCGGCGTTTCGGTACCCAACCCTATACATAAGATAGAAACAGAATAAAATTCATTCCATAACTCTTAAAATGTGTCACTCAAATTGCAGTGCAACAATACCTTTGGGGGTGCTCAGGTAGGTATTTAAAAGTGTGTCAAGTATTGAACCTTTTTACTATTAACCAAAACTAATGCATGACTGTAAATGAGCACCATGATAACTGCAGTCAGAAACTCTCACAGATATGAGAAGTAAAATAAACTCACATGTTTAGTTTCTTAAAAAATCCTGTCCTAAACACTCATTATCATTCTGACTTAATTTACACAGGTTTCTGTAGTGGGTCATAGTGCACTGTATGACTTGCAGTGTTCTAGTGTTCTAGGTATGTGAGTCTTTGAGAAATGTTTCACCTACACTGAAATGATAAAAATGGGTTCAAGATTGACAGGATTTTAGTATAAATTCAACAAACTGTGTGTGTGTGTGTGTGTGTGTGTGTGTGTGTAATATGGTTTTTGCAAGTGTGTTTACATCAGCAATATGTGCTGCAATATTGCTGTAAGTCTTGAATTTTGAGTATGATTATACTAATTATTCATATTTAGTTGTTTTTTTTTAACAAAATGAATTAAAAGGTTAATCTGCTTGTGGCATGTTGCTCTCTAATTTATCTAGAAATTGATTTAGTGGATTGTGAGGACAATTTTAATTCAATTTTAATTTTATCATCCTCAGATTGCTGCATTGTGCAATAACAACAAACCTAACTTTGACAGCTTTGATAGTTAGCATTTACTTCTTCAAAAATAACTGAGGCAAATTGTATTTTTTCATTGTTATTTAAACAGGAAGACCCTGCACTCAGCTACAAATGCTGAACCCTGAACGATCAGCTCGACTCATCAAGGAGATCCTATCAACAGCCTGGCCAGCTAGAGACTTCATTGTCCAATGGGAGCCTGGAAACAGAGAGTTGAAACATCCTACAGTTTCCTGGCTGAAGATGATTTGGAAGCATCTCTATATATATTTTGCTGATGACCTAAGTACCTTTGAAGACATGCCTTTGATCCCACTTATGCCACTTGAGGAAAGCATGGACATAGTTAAGCTTCTACGTCTCAACACTCCATCCCCCATTATTCTTGTGGATGAGGAAGAGGTGCAGCTTTCTGAAAACCTTCTTGACATCATGCAAAAGCTTGGAGGAGTAGTGATAAAAAAACTGGATTCGTGTTTGCAGCACCCTCTGCTAAAGAATTACATCCATCCTTCCTCTCCTGGTATGCTTATGCAAATTATGGATAGATTGCCAACACAACGATTATCCAGCCAAGTCTCTTCTTTCTCAGTCAAACAGAAGATTGCGCTCAGAAACTTTCTTGCAGGACTGTCTGACATTACAGAGAGGGAAAAGCATACCCTGCTTGAGCTTTCGATCTTTGAGAAAGTGGGGACCTGCTCTGAAGGTACCTTGGCATTCACATCTCTGAGAGGAGCCAGAGCTTTACATCACAGAGCCAAGTATCCACCAGATGTGAAATTATCCATAAATCTTGTGGGTTGCTGTGATGAGGAATCAATCCGCCTCATCAAGATGCTGAATGTAGAACAAGTGAAAACAACAGAATGTTTGAAGATTATTATTCAGGATATTGAGAGGGGTTTCTACACAACAGATGAGATAACCCATGTCATGCTTTGGGCACTTAAACATCTGGCGTTTCTAAAAAATGAAAACTCATCTGTGATTGGATGGCTTTCTGCTCTTAAATTTATTCAGTTGCCTTGTGGAAAGTCAGTCAAAGCCTCAGATATTTTTGATCCTGAGCTGGAGATTCTACAGAATCTGTTCTACATGGAAGAGAAAACCAGGTTTCCCACAAGTATATTCACGTCTTCCCCTGATATTCTTCACTCACTGAGACAACTGGGACTAAGAAATGAAGTACAGCTCAGTGAAAAAGATGTACTCAAAGTGGCAAAGAAGATAGAGGAGTTACAAAGCTGCAAGGAGCCTGAGTGGGAATTCATAATCAAAAAGGCGAAAACCCTCCTGCAAATACTTAACAGACAAACCAAGTTGGTAAAATCAGCTGATGCTCAGACAGCGTTGCTAAAACTGAAATGGGTACCTGTCTGCAAAGAACGACCTCTAACTTACCCGAAATCCCTTGCTTGGGTTGGAGATACTCTCAATATCTGCTCTTTGTCAGAGATGTGTGACATATCCCATGCAGTGCTTGTGGGCTCTTCAGTAGCAGTAGTTGAACACACATCTGCAGGTATGAAGAAGGCACTGAAACTAAATGTAGAGCCACAGGTGGATCAAGTATTACAGCACCTAAAAGCAGTGAATGACTGGCATAAATCTCAAGCATTCACCACAGAGGATTGGTATCAATTCCAGCAGATCTTGTTTGAGATATATGGTTTCATGCAGGCTCATCTTGAGGATGCTAGAGAAGCAATGAAATCACTGCCTTTTTATTGGGTGTGGACGGGGAAGACATTCTCATCACCTGGCCAGACGGTCCTAAAGCCCCTCCCTGATCTAGACTTGCAGCCTTACCTGTACTCCCTGCCAAAGACAATTAGAAAGTTTCATAAGCTGTTCAAGTTTTGTGGTTCAGTTGAAGAGGTTGAGTCAAGACATGTGTTTGAAGTCATCAGCACCATCCGACAAAGATGTGAGAGAGAGATTACCAAGGACGAAAGCAAACATGATATCCTACTTTTAGTCAACATCCTGAGATGGCTGTACAACAATCAGATACCTGTAGATACGAACATGCATGTGCCGATTCTTTTTTACAAGGACCCAAGCAAATTAGGGATGAAGCCCATACATGAATGCACCTACTGTGACATCAAGGTTGACGATTTGAATGACTTACTTGAAGATGCATCAGAGCCCATTATATTAGTCCATGATGACATCCCCATGAAAACTGCAGAGTGGCTGAAGGTGCCATGTTTGAGCACAAGGTTGATAAACCCAGAGAACCTTGGCTTTGAACAATCAGGCCAACGAGAACCTCTAACAGTGAGAATAAAGAACATCTTGGAGGAATATCCATCTGTAGCAGACATTTTTAAAGAGCTCCTCCAGAATGCTGATGATGCAAGTGCAACAGAGTGCAGTTTCCTCATTGACATGAGAAAAAACACTGACATTCGAGAGAATCTCCTTGATCCTGGCATGATTGTTTGCCACGGACCCTCCTTGTGGTCTTTCAACAGCTCTGTATTCTCAGACACTGACTTTCTAAACATCACAAGGTTAGGTGGTTCAGTGAAGAGATGTGAAGCAGACAAGGTTGGCAAGTTTGGCTTGGGCTTCAACTCAGTTTATCACATCACTGATATCCCCATCATTATGAGCAGAGAGTTCATGATCATGTTTGATCCAAACATCAATCACATCAGCAAACACATCAGAGACAGGTCTAATCCAGGAATCAAAATCAACTGGAGCAAACAACAAAAAAGGCTGAGAAAATTCCCCAACCAGTTCAAACCTTTCATTAATGTCTTCAATTGCCAGCTTCCTCTAGCTCAGGACTCCCCATACAAGTACAATGGTACACTGTTCAGACTCCCATTCAGAACAGAGCAGGAAGCCTCAGTAAGTGAAATCAGTAGTTTGTACTACAACACAACAGACATATATTCCTTAGTTGATGAGTTCAGCATATGTGGCCATCGGTTCATTTTGTTTACTCAGCATGTTGGAAGTATGGTCTTAAAATACCTGAAATATGAGGAACCAAATCCAGCTGGAGCACAAGATGTCGTCACCATCAACAAAAGTGTGTGGTCATCCAAATGCTCATACGGACCTCTGAGTATCCTAAAATCTGCAGCAAAGGTTATGAAAAAAGTAGCAAGCACCAACAGAGTACCTGCTGATGTTCCCAAGTCTGGCTGCATCATACGCGTTTTGGTGGAGGAGTTTCATAACGTGTTCAAACGCATGGTTGATCTCCATTCACCACTGTTCAGAGGCTCAGAAGAGGATCCTAACCAGTACTTTGAGATGGCTGCTAAAGGTATTCAGACAAGAAGACTCACAGATGAAATGCCCCCAAAGGCAGTCGAAGTCACCAACTGGCTCATGTGCTCATGCATGGATGTAACTGAGGCACTCAAGTTTTCCCTCAGTGATATTGGAAAAAGACTTGGACTAGTGCCTTGTGGGGGAGTGGCTGTTCTGCTCTCAGAAGAAGAGAATCGCAAATGGACAGTAAAGACAAATATCACACCAATCGGAGAGGTGTTTTGTTACTTACCTCTCAGAATCAAAACAGGCCTACCGGTCCACATTAACGGCTGCTTTGCTGTTACTTCCAACCGCAAAGAGATCTGGAAGACTGACACCAAAGGACAGTGGAATTCTGTGTTCATGAGACATGTCATTGTCCAGGCCTATTTAGCAGCACTCACAATGCTACGTTCAATGGCTGAAAGTGGAGAACTGCTCGAGTACAGCTATTATGCAGCATGGCCAGATCCAAGTCAGGTGCATGATGACTTCACACTGGTCAGCCAGGGTGTCTACCAAGAAATAGCTAAAGGAGGTGACAGTGAGCATGCAAAGGTTTTCTCAGACGGAAAAACCTGGGTGTCAATCAAATATGTCAGATTTCTTGATGATGCCTTACTCTGTAGGCCAGACATTGGTCCTGCTGCTTTCAAGATATTTTTGAAATACCTCAAGAAGAGTGGCTCACAAAACCTCTGTGCTGTTGAGCTGCCTGACTGGGTGAAGGAGGGATTTGATGATGCTGGATGTAAAGGGAAGTTGATGGAAAACACCCTGACAGAGAAGCAGTTCTTTTCAGACGTCTTTTTCCCGCACATCCAGGAAATCGACAAAGAGCTTCGAGATCCCCTGATGCATTATGTCTTGAATGAGAAACTTGAACATTTTGCATCAATCCTTAGGGTTACTCCTTGCATCCCATGCTCTGGCCCTACCAAGGAACTGGTTTTACCTTCCAGACTTATTCACCCAGAAGGAAGAGTTGCTAAACTCTACAACACTGATGATGGAAGATTTCCTGAAGGGACTTCAAAAGACTACCTAAACCCTGTGTGTTTAGTGAAGCTAGTGCAGTTAGGCATGGTCAAAGATGATCTTTCATGGGAGGACCTGATTGAACGGGCTCAATCTGTTATTGATCTTAATGAAAATGATCACACAGCTGCATGCTTTCGTAGTAGTATACTACTCATTCTCATCGATGAGAAACTGAAGATGAGTGATCCAGGAGCAGCTGAGCTCTCAGAAAAGCTACGTGACACCAAGTTCCTTCCATTCCTGACAAGACCTGCAGGCTTCTCACTACCATGGCATGGGAACAACTTTTCCCCAACAACAATGTTCTCTGCTAGAGAACTCTTCACAACTGAACATCAGGAAACCGTGTGTCTGATGAAGCCAATCCTGAATGAGAATTCTCCATCTTTCAAAGGTTGTGGTGCAATGTCATTGGCTGTAAAAGACTGTCTTGGTCTGATAAGGAAGCCCTCAGTTGAACTGGTCATCAGTCAACTCAAGAAACTTTCTCAATCATTTGATGGTGTCACACTGTACCAGGAAAACATAACAAATGCCTGTTACAAATTTATTCATGAGGAAATGCTGCAGGATGAGAATGCAAAAGGACAAATCACTGAGGAACTGAAAGAGTTCAATTCCATCTTGGTGGAGAACACATATGTCAATCCCTCCAAAGTTGCATTCCACCTGAATTTTGATGCAGCTCCACATCTTTATCAGCTCCCTAACAAATACAGAAACAGCTGTCGTGAGCTCTTTGAAAATGTTGGGGTACAGCCCAGCTTCACAGTCGAGGATTTCGCCACAGTTCTTGAAACTGTGAAGCAAGAATGTGGGCGAAGGGTACTCAGCGAGGAGAACTTCCAGTTGAGTCGCAGAATTATTAGTGAGGGAATATGGAGCTTGATACGAGACAAGAACCCAGAACACTGCCAAGCGAATTATGGTGGGATTCTGTTACCTGACTCCAATCTGACATTGCAGCAGTCAAAATCACTGTGCTACAATGACTGCCCTTGGATAAAAGTCAGAGACTCTTCTGTGAAATACTGTCACGGGGATATTCCAAGAGAGGTCGCTGTAAAATTAGGAGCAGTCCCAAAACGTCACAAAGCCTTGGAGAGGTATGCCTCGAATGTCTGCTTCACTACACTTGGGAGTGAGTTTGGACAGAAAGAAAAACTCACAAGCAGAATTAAAAGCATTCTCAATGCTTATCCATCAGAAAAAGAAATGCTAAAAGAGCTGCTTCAAAATGCAGATGATGCCAAAGCCACTGAAATTTATTTTATTTTTGATCCAAGGATACACCCCACAGACAGAATATTTGATGACAAATGGATCCCAATGCAAGGCCCTGCCCTCTGTGTATATAACAACCAGCCTTTCACAGAGGATGATGTCAGAGGTATACAGAACCTCGGAAGAGGAACAAAAGAGGCAAATCCAGGCAAAACTGGTCAATACGGCATAGGATTCAACTCTGTCTATCACATCACCGACTGTCCGTCCTTCATCTCAAACAATGACATTCTGTGCATCTTTGATCCACATGCACAGTATGCACCTGGGGCGACATCCGTGAGTCCTGGAAGAATGTTTAGAGACTTGGACTCTGACTTCAGATCTCAGTTTTCAGATGTTCTGAGTCTTTACTTGGGAGTCCAATTTAAGTTAGAACGCAGCACAATGTTCAGATTCCCCATCCGCTCTAAGGAGATGGCAAAGACATCAGAGATCAGTTCTGTCCCTGCATCAGACAGAATGGTGCAAAACCTTCTGGATAAGCTAAAAACTGACGGTGCAGAGCTTCTGATGTTCCTCAACCACATGGAGAAAATATCAATCTGTGAAATTGATAATGCATCTGGAGAACTTAAAGTCCTCTATTCTGTGACAGCCAAAATAACAGATGGTGATCGGCTAAAACGCAAACAGTTTCATGCCTCTGTCATTGATAGTGTGACCAAAAAAAAGCAGCTCACTGCTATCCCAGTCCAACAGATAACCTACACAATGGACATAGAGGACAATGATGGGAATTTGACCACATGGATGATCTGCAACCGTTCTGGCTTCCCTAACATTGAAAATGTCTCAAAAAGTGTAATCTCAGCTCACAAAAATGAAGACATAACTCTATTCCCACGTGGAGGGGTAGCTGCATGTGTAAGCCACAACTACAAAAAAACCCACAGAGCCTTCTGCTTTCTGCCCCTTTCACTGGAGACTGGTTTACCTTTTCATGTCAATGGGCATTTTGCCCTAGACTCTGCTAGAAGAAACCTATGGAGAGATGACAATGGAGTAGGGGTAAGGAGTGACTGGAATAACAATTTGATGACATCACTGATAGCCCCTGCCTGTGTGGAACTGCTGATTCAGCTTAAGCGTAGATACTTTCCAGGTCCTGATCCCACCATGACTGTACTACAAGGAACACCGCTTCATGTTGTTAAAGATACATTGCGGAAATATCTGTTCTTCTTCCCAGTCAACCGACTTGATATACAGCCAGATTGGTACTGCCTGATTAAAGCAGTGTACAACTGTATTCATGCTGACATGAAGCGTCTGCTACCTGTAGTCAGAGCAGCGCACATGGACAACTCTGACATGCATTCTGTCATTTACATTTCATGGGTGAATACATCCATTGCAAACAAAGGCAGAGCATTTTTTGATAATCTGCTTCAAGATGAACTTCAGCACTTGAAAAACACAGAGTACAACATCACCTCAAGGAAGTCTGTGGCTGAAAATGTCTATAGGCTAAAAACCTTGCTTCTGGATATTGGTTTCAACCTGGTTCACAGCTGCGAAGAGACAGCAAATCTCTACTTGTGTTTGAAAGATGCAGGGATAACAGTCAGTTATGTGACACCAGAGGATGTCCGCAACTTTCTTCACACTTTCTCATCACCAGACACATCTTGCCATGTTGGAAAACTCCCCTGTCGTCTCCAACAGTCAAACTACAAGTTAGTTCATAACTTGAAGCTTCTAGTTGACTACTGCTTCAAAGATATAGAAGTAGATGAAGTCACAATTGAGGGTTTGCCTCTGTTGATAACAATGGACACTATGCTTCAGGTGTTTGATTCAAAGAGACCAAAGTTCCTGACAACACATCATGAACTAATCTCATCAAGGAAAGACATGTTCATGAATACACTGTACATCAGGTACAGCAATATTCTTTTGAAGACAGGAGCTGCAAAGATGTTTGACATTAGCTGCTTTGGTGACCTACTTGGGTCTGCTCTTCCAAGAGAGTATCGAACAAGGATCCCTGTTAAGTGGAGAGACACCTTTGGAAGTGAATCTTGGCTGAAGAATGTGTGGAACTTCATCGGTGAGAATATTGCTGTTA